>NC_060954.1:41924325-41924603 GCF_022045245.1 Lucilia cuprina
TATCTATCTATCTATCTATCTATCTATCTATCTATCTATCTATCTATCTATCTATCTATCTATCTATCTATCTATCTAACTAACTAACTAACTAACTAACTAACTAATAACTAACTAACTAACTAACTAACTAACTAACTAACTAACTAACTAACTAAATCTACATCTATCTACCTAACTAACTAACTATCTATCTATCTATCTATCTATCTATCTATCTATCTATCTATCTATCTATCTATCTATCTATCTATCTATCTATCTATCTATCTATCTAT
>NC_060954.1:41924703-41935225 GCF_022045245.1 Lucilia cuprina
AGATAGATAGATAGATAGATAGATAGATAGATAGATAGATAGATAGATAGATAGATAGATAGATAGATAGATAGATAGATAGATAGATAGATAGATAGATATAGATATTTTATGACTGTCAAACTTTAATTTCTAAACTTTCAGCTTCTTCCACAACACCCTGTACGTCCAATTTGATTTTGTTTTATTTTTTAATATTGTGTCTGATATTAAAAAATTAAAACAAGATTTTTATTGCTTTTTCCTCTGACTCAAATCGCTGCTATAGTGGAATTTGTGGCCAATTGTCAGTTACTATAAAAAAACTGCAACTAAACAGTGCCAGCAACACAAACTACAACTATTGCTGTGATTGCATTCGACTAAGTTGTTGTTGGCGTTGGCAGGGCAAAAAAACAATTTGATTTGTTTGACTGACCATTATGACAAATATGGGTTAAACTTAAAACTGATGGTAATGGTGGTAAAGCGTACATATGAACGAACATGAATGTGCCTCAACACATCACTGCGCACAGCAGCAGCAGCAGTAGAAGTTGTAAAATAATTTTCTTTGTTGTTGGCACTAAATGTTGGCAAAAAAAAAACATCATGTTTTTCATGTTGCTGCTGCACATTTTTATTTCATTTTATTTATGGTGTAAAACAACGGAAATACATTTTAAATGTCTATTAAAATATTAACAAAATGTCAGAATTATTATGAAGTGCGTTTTGATAAATTGTGAAAATTACAAAATATAGAATGTTTAGATGGTTTTAGGCTTGTTATCTCAATCGTTTAGAACACTTCTAGTTTTCTATAGTCTTGACTATAGATCTGTAAATATGTCTATAATCTTCAGTATAGATCAGTATAAAGTCTGTAATATAAATCAGTCTATAGTCTTGACTATAGATCAGTCTATAATCTTGACTATAGATCAGTCTATAGTCTTGACTATAGCTCAGTCTAAAGTCTTCACTATAGATGAGTCTATAGTCTTCACCATATATGAGTCTATAGTCTTCACTATAGATCAGTCTATAGTCTTGACTATAGATCAGTCTATAGTATTGACTATAGATCAGTCTATAGTATTGACTATAGATCAGTCTATAGTCTTGACTATAGATCAGTCTTAGTCTTCACTATAGATCAATATATAGTCTTGGCTATAGATCAGTCTGTAGTTTTTACTATAGATCAGTCTATAGTCTTGACTATAAATCAGTCTATAGTCTTGACTATACATCAGTCTATAGTCTTGACTAAAGATCAGTCTATAGTCTTGACTATAGATCATTCTATAGTCTTGACTATAAATCAGCCTATAGTCTTGACAATAGATCAGTCTATAGTCTTGACTATAGATCAGTCTATAGTCTTGACTATAGATCAGTCTATAGTTTTGACTATAGATCAGTCTATAGTCTTGACTATTGATCAGTCTATAGTCTTGACTATAGGTCAGTCTATAGTCTTGACTATAGATCAGTCTATAGTCTTGACTATAGATCAGTCTATAGTCTTGACTATAGATCAGTCTATAGTCTTGACTATAGATCAGTCTATAGTCTTGACTATAGATCAGTCAATAGTCTTGACTATAGATCAGTCTATAGTCTTAACTATAGATCAGTCTGTGGTCTTAACTATAGATTACTATGTAGCCTTGACTATAGACCAGTCTTGGCTATAGATCTGTCTTGACTGTGGATCAGTCTTGGTCTTAGCTGTTGATCAGTTTATTCCCTCTCTTAATTGTTCCTAAAACACTTCCTCCATTGAATAAATTAATACTATTTTCTATTCTCTTTTTTCATTATTTTTCCTTAAAGACATTGATCATGTTGTATCAAACATGTGTGAAAGCAACTTCAGCCAAACGATACATTTAATGTTCAAATTAAACGAAGAGGTATGATTAAATTCAAAACAATTTCCTCTTCAACAAAAAAATAACAAAACACAATTAAACGAAGAAAATAAAACAATTATCACCATAAAATACAGAGCAGATCACGGGAATGAAAGAAACAAAGAAAGAAAAAAATGCAATTCAAACTAAAAATCATGACCATAATGTTGACTTTCTAGTTTTCAAAATAAACAGGATTAAATTAGTTTGTCTATAAATAACAAGATTCATGTCTCATTGCCATGAATAGAGAACAATTCCATAATAGAAGATCAACAATGATCAAATCCATAACCATAGTAACAGCAGTGCCAAACAGAATGGGATGTTGCAACTTCTGTAATCATATGAACACATACATATAAAGACTTAAGTGTAGAAAAACATAAACCTAATGTTGCACAATCTATTTTATATGGCGTCAGAATGTGGTCGATTACCCTGGTCTATAGACAGCAACAACGTAATCTCTCTTTTTCTTTTGTGTTACGAATATTTTCTATTGATTTTTCTTGTTTATTGGAAAAGCTAGTTTTTCAAAGATATTCTTATTTTGTGATTATTGTGTGTATTCAGTTTTGGGAACTGCAAAAAAATAAAACAAAGTAGTTTTCTATATAAACTTAAGATGCCTGGTAATATCAGATGCTAAATTTTCTCACACAAATTGAGTTTTTTGTGGTTAAATCAAGATTTTTGAAGTAAAATCTTTATTTATGGGCATTTTAAACATAAGATAGTACTGACCATAGATCAGTTTATAGTTTTGATAGATCTATATCTAGTCTTCACAATAGTTCAGTATGCAGTCTTGAATGTAGATCAAATTATAGCCTTTCCTATAGATCAGTCTATCATCTTGATTATAGATCAGTTTATACTTAAGTCTTAAATATAGGTCAGTCTATAGTCTTGACTATAGATCGGTCTATAGTCTTGACTATAGATCAGTCTATAGTCTTGATTATAGATCAGTCTATAGTCTTGAGTATCGATCAGTCTATAGTCTTGACTATAGATCAGTCTATAGTCTTGACTATAGATCAGTCTATAGTCTTGACTATAGATCAGTCTACAGTCTTGACTATAGATCAGTCTATAATCTTGACTAAAGATCATTCTATAATCATGACTAAAGGTCAATCTATAGTCTTGAATATAGATCAATCTATAGTCTTGACTATAGATCATTCTATAATCTTCTTGTTCTATAGTCTGGAATATAGATCAATCTATATTCTTGATTTAAGATCAATCTAGAGTCTTTATTTGAGATCAACTTATAGTCTTTACTTGAGTTCAATCTATAGTCTTGATATAAGATTTATCTATATTCTTTACTATAGATCAGTCTCTAGTCTTTAATATAGATCAATCTATAGCCTGAACTATAGATAAACTTATAGGCTTGACTATAGATCGATTTAAAGTATTGACTGTAGATCAATCTATAATCTTGACTGTAGATCAAACTATAGTCTTGATTTTAGATCAATCTATAATCTTGACATAGACTAGTCTATTAACTTGAATATAGATCAATATATCAGACTATAGTCCCTATCAGACTATATTATTTACTATAGATCAGGCTATATTCTTGACATTAGTTCAGTCTATAGTCTTGACTATACATCAATCTATAGTTTTGACTATAGATCAATCTATAATTTTGACTATAGATCAGTCTATAGTCTTTACAATAGATCACTCTATGCCCTTTACTGTAGATCAATCTATAGCCGTGAATATAGATCAATATATAGTTTATAGCTTAGACTATATATCAATCTATATTATTAGATCAATATCTATAGACCACGCCTTTAATATAGATCAATCTGTAGACTTGACTATAGATCAATCTATAGTCTTAACTATAGATCAGTCTATAGTCTTGACTATAGATCAGTCTATAGTCTTGGCCATAGATTGGTCTATAGTCTTGACTATAGATCAGTCTATAGTCTTGACTATAGATCAGTCTATAGTCTTGACTATAGATCAGTCTATAGTCTTGACTATAGATCAGTCTATAGTCTTGACTATAGATCAGTCTATAGTCTTCACTATAGATCAGTCTATAGTCTTGACTATAGATCAGTCTATAGTCTTGACTATAGATCAGTCTACAGTCTTGACTATAGATCAGTCTATAGTCTTGACTATAGATCAGTCTATAGTCTTGACTAGAGATCAGTCTATAGTCTTGACTAAAGATCAGTCTATAGTCTTGACTATCGATTAATCTATACTCTTGGGTGTAGATCAATCTATAGTCTTGACTATATCTAAGATTAATCTATAATCTTGACTATATATGTCTCTATAGACTTGACTATAGATCAGTCTATAGTCTTGGCCATAGATTGGTCTATAGTCTTGACTATAGATCAGTCTATAGTCTTGACTATAGACCAGTCTATAGTCTTGACTAGAGATCAGTCTATAGTCTTGACTAAAGATCAGTCTATAGTCTTGACTATCGATTAATCTATACTTTTGGGTGCAGATTAATCTATAGTCTTGACTATATCTAAAATCAATCTATAATCTTGACTATATATGTCTCTATAGACTTGACTATAGATCTGTCTGTTGTCAAGACTGAAGATCAGTCTATACAAGACTATAGTGGTGACTATAGTTTATAGTCTAGACTAATGATCAGTCTATAGTCTTCATTAAAGGTCAGTGCCTAGTCTTGACTATAGATTGGTCTATTATCTTGGCTATATATCGTTATATAGTCTTGACTTTAGATGAGTTTATAGTCTAGACTGTAGATTAGCCTACAATCTTTACTATTCTATAGATCACCCCATAGTCTTGACGATCAGTGTCCAGTTTATTGTCTTGCCTATAGATCAGTCGATATGTCTTAAACTATGTAAATCTAAGAAGTATAGCGTGGTGATTTGAAATTTTCAAAGCAATTAATATCATTGACACATAAAAATATATTTAGTATTTAAATTTACTCTACGTATAATTAAAATAAAAATCTACTCAAATATTCTTTTATCGACCTATTTTCTAAGAAACAAAAATTAATTTCTTTGTTTGTACAACTGACCAAGTTAAAAGACCTTTCCATTTTTTCCTTACGTTTGCCGTTAAACTACATTGCAGAAATATTCTGGAGTGTGAATATTGGTTAAAAAAAGTTTTCTCTTAATTTCAAATATGGGTCATGGATACAAACGAAAAAATGATGAAAAAAAAACTATATAAATGAAAAATAAAACTTGTTTGTAGTTATAAATTGAACATGTTCTACAAAAAAAAAGCAATTCTTTCTACAAAGAATAAAGAACGTAAATATTCCTGTTAGATGTGGTTTTAACGATTATTTTGGCATAAATTCATTTTTGTGAAGGAGACCAAGTTTTGGTTTTTTTTAGTTGCTTAAGCAAAAAGAAATTGTTCCATACAACTCAATGCAATGAATGAAGAGAAATGTTATTTATTGCAACTAATCTATTAAGAATTTGATTTGATGAGGAATCATGTGTTGGGGTAAGAAGTTAATGTTGCAACAAACAACTGTAGCATAATACTAGAAGCCAGTTTTGATTTTTTGCTTAATTTTCGTTTAAATTCTTTTCCGTTCAAGTTTCAAAAATAAATAATAGGTTAACAACTAGAAGCTAATGGTTGTGTTGAACATGGTGATAATGAAAATTGTGTTTCGAACATGAATATTCTAACGTTATTAATTAGTACACGTAACTGCAGTTGTGTAAGAGTGATTGGAAAATGAAAAATCACATCATCATTATCCTCATCATCAACAGGAGTTAGAAAGTTTTTATGTCATTTATTTTGAGTTTAAAAAAGATAGATATACAGTATGTGCTAATAACCGAAATTGCTTACAAGATATTGATAAAACTTGAAAGAAAACTTAGTTTAACCAGCTTTAGTAATTAACATATCAGAGATAATTTCTGTGTGGTAATTTTTCATCTATACAATGTCATGACATAATTCTTTTGCCACAAAACCAAAGAATGTTAATAATTTTTAAATTGTTATTAAAAATTATAAAGTTTTTACAAATTCTTATTAATGTTAATATTTTTCATTCCGAATTCTCAAATATTACTTTGATTAATTACCCAAAAAAAAATTTAATATACTTCCTCTTTTATGTGTATTGTAGAGTTTTCTCATGAGAAAAAATCTTTAATGTAGTCGTTCATTAAATTTTGCAAACGATGAGCGTACAACATAATTTATTTCAATTTGAGTTTTTGTTTGATTCTAATATCTTCTAATTAAGAATTTTGAAAAAATTTTTCTTTGACGTTATTTTATGAGAAAATGTTTTGGAAAATTAAAAACAAACTTTTTGATAAAATAGTCAAGATAATCGAATGATCTCTAGACTATACACTGATCTACAGTTAATAATATATACTGATCTGTAGTCAACACTGTAGACTATTCTGTAGTCAAGACTATAGACTCATCTGAAGAATGTAGACTGATCCATAGATAACACTGGACTGATCTATAGTCAAGACTATATATAGATTTTAAAGTTAAGACTATAGATATATCTACAGTCAAGACTATAGATAGATCTATAGTCAAGACTATAAATTGATCTATAGTCAAGACTTTAGATTGATCTATAGTCAAGACTATGAACTGGTCTGTAGTCAAGACTATAGACTGATCTTTAGTCAAGACTATAGACTGATCTATAGTCAATACTATAGATTGACCTATAGTCAATACTATAGATTGACCTATAGTTTATACTATAGATTGATCTATAGTCAATACTATAGATTGATCTATAGTCAAGACTATAGAGTGATCTATAGTCAAGTATAGAGTGATCTATAGTCGAGACTATAGAGTGATCTATAGTCAAGACTATAGAGTGATCTATAGTCAAGACTATAGAGTGATCTATAGTCAAGACTATAGAGTGATCTATAGTCAAGACTACAGAGTGATCTATAGTCTGATCTATAGTCAATAATATAGAGTGATCTATAGTCAAGACTATAGTCTGATCTATAGTCAATAATATAGAGTGATCTATAGTCAAGACTATAGAGTGATCTATAGTCAAGACTATAGAGTGATCTATAGTCAAGAATATAGAGTGATCTATATTCAAGACTATAGAGTGATCTATAGTCAAGACTATAGATTGATCTATAGTCAAGACTATAAAGTCTCTCTATTGTTTTAAACTATGTTTTTCTATTTTGTACTTAATACTCTTCCAAGAACTTAACAATTTGTTTATAATATTCAAGTTATTAAATTTTTTTCAAAATTGCGGAAATTCATCGTTTCACCTATTATTGTTCAAAGAAAATTTTAATTATCATAACATTAATAAACATCCATATTCTTGCCATTGGCTATTACGTAATAATGTCAGGTGTTAGTTTTCCTTGTTACGTAACTTTACGTAATATTGACAATATTTTGCTAATTAAATTATAAATTTTAAAAGCCATCATACGACCATTTGTAGCCACAACTTATAATCAATAGCAGAGTTCAATAACTTTTAATATCGATGCATTCAAATTTAATAATAATAATCATTTTTCATGCAACACTTATTTAACCCCTTCAACTTGTTAGTTTAAACAAAATGTTGTTGGCGTTAGTTGAATACTTTTGTCTCTTCATGTTGGTGGCATCATAGCATCTTCTTTGAAACTTTCACTATTTGTTCAGACAACTTGCCTTGACACTGGAGGATATCTTTTTTAATATTATACCCACATACCACATTAAAAAGACAAACAAAAACTGCTTTAGCAAGACATCATCTTCTACTTGGAATCCTTATGCAATTTTTTTTTTTTTTTGTTAAAGCCAAATCACCGATAACCTTAAGCCTGCTGTTGCACATGTGCACAAAATTTACTTTGACAGACTAAAAACAAAAATTAATTCAATAAAGACACTCCCTCAGTCTTCGCCTTGACCCCTTCTATAGTTTTTTGACTTAATATTTCTCACATTAAGAAATTTGTTTTCGATTTTGTTATTTTGGGAAACACTTTTTTCCTTAACAGGATGGAGGTTTCATTTTTAAAATGATGATGCTGCTAATGCTATTGCAGATAACAAGGAAATAGTCATCATGAACACTGTCGAGCTTAGTTTGTTTTACAATAGACAACCATTATTTATTTTGTTTTAGCTGAATTATTATTTAATGCCCTTACATTTTGGTTAATCTTCCTTTAACTCCTAGACAATGTTATTTCTATTATATAAGCAAAAACGAAAAGATTCCGACAAACAGATTGGATGACAGACATATAACCAAAACTTTAGCCATGAATTTTTCAATACCGAACAAGCAAAAAAAAAATGTCATCACTATTAAACTAGACATTTGCTTAATGTTAAAACTAATGGTTGGTTGCTTGGTTCATTGCTTTAACTTGCTAAATGTACACTGAAAGAAAAAAATACATTACCTACCAAAGGTATCATTCAGCATTAAGAAATTCTCAAGGCATCCCAAAAACTAGACTATAAGCTAGACTACGGACCAGAATATAGACTAGACCATAAACTAGACTATAGACAAGAAAATGGACTAGAGACAAGTCTTTAGACTAGACTAGACAATAGACTAGACTATAGACTAGACTATAGACTAGACTATAGACTAGACTATAGACTAGACTATAGACTAGACTATAGACTATAGACTAGACTATAGACTAGACTATAGACTAGACTATAGACTAGACTATAGACTAGACTATAGACTAGACTATAGACTAGACTATAGACTAGACTATAGACTAGACTACGATGTCAAAAAGTACTAAAGTACTGAATTTTCATTGCCTGGTTTCAAGTACAAAATTATTATGTGGTTTTTATTTTTACTCTTATAAAACTATTTTGGAATCAATATTACCTCTGAATAAACTTGTTTATTCTGAAAGAAAAACTTACTATTTATTTTTAAAAAATTTTGATTTATCTCGGAACAACTACTAAACTGTTTACAAAGAGATATTTGAATATATCTTAGAGCAATTATTACATCTATAACGCTTAGTGGTTGTTTCAGTACGTAATATAAAATTTAAAATAATAGATGATGAAATAATTAGTTCAGATAAAGTCAGAAAACGTTTGAATTTTTTAATTAGTTTAACTATATTTTTTTTTTAATTTTTTCATTCAATAATTTAGTTAGTATTTATTTTAAATTCAAAGTCTTATAAACACTTTTTTACTATATTTAATTGAATATTTGCATATTTGTACTTTGGAGGATATAGAGAAAACCCAACGGATTATTTATAACCCACTATTGGATTGTATATAATTTTGATTAATACCAAAATTAAAGCAAAACAAAAAAAACAAGTAATTTGTCTAATTAATTCGTTAATGGTAGTATTTCCATATTTATATGTATTGAACGCTAAATATAAGTATATATTTTTTGTAGTGTTAAGACGTAAATGTTTGTTACAAACAATAGTAATTTGTTAAGAGTAATTTACAGAGTAACAAGTAGTTATTCAAACTATTTCTTTTCTTTATTTTAAAGCAACTATTTATTTATTATTTCCTGAATTTAAAGTGTAATATATCCTTTAAAAGATTGCCATGATGTTTTCAAGAGCAGCAGTAATTTTATAATTAACTTAATAGTAATTTAATTACCGTGGTTTAAGCATTTTCCAAATAATGCTTCATTAAATTCTAATTAGTGGAGCGGTTTTGTATTATTGTCTATGTGAACAAATTTTAGATGAAATAATAGAAAAGTATAAAAAATATTGATTTGTTTAAACTAAATACTTATTAATTTAAATACAAATACTTTATTAATATAATAATTACAATTAAAACTAATAATTAATTATGCTTTGTAATTAACAGTGAACATAGTTCCTAACTGAATTAAACTAAATAAATAATAAAAAAACTTAATTGTCCGACTAACAACCGGTAGTTGTAGGTCTTTTATTCAAAACATTAAAAATAGTAAAAAATTACAACATACAACGATACTGATTATGAATTGGGAAAATAAATATAAGACTTAGAACACGCATTGCAACGATCTAATTCTCATTAAGTTAAGATTAAATCGGTTGTAGGCAAAGAACTCTTTAATGATACCCCAATTACACGTGTAAATAAGCTCACATTTAAGAAGCTTATTTATCATTCTCTACCGATATCTGGTTTTAATGTGTATCTATTAGCTTTCTTATTAACTAGACTAGTCAAGAGTCTGTTCCAAAGCATTGTCCGTAAACTGATTCATAGTCTAGACCACAGTCGTCTATACACTGGTATATAAACTACTACATAAGCCTTTCAAGAGACTAGTACATAGTCCGATTATTAAACTATGAAACAGCTCAGTTCATAAACTGTTAATAAATTAGAAATAGAATATGCATAGACTAGTCTATAAAGTAACCATTAGACAATTCCGTAGACCAGTTAACAGACTGAAATAGTTCAGTTTTAGTTCAGTTCTAGTTTAGTTCTAGTTCAGTTCTAGTTGAGTTCTAGTTGAGTTCTAGTTCAGTTCTAGTTCAGTTCTAGTTCAGTTCTAGTTCAGTTCTAGTTCAGTTCTAGTTCAGTTCTAG
>NC_060954.1:41935328-41938673 GCF_022045245.1 Lucilia cuprina
TCTAGTTAAGTTCTAGTTCAGTTCTAGTTCAGTTCTAGTTCAGTTCTAGTTCAGTTCTAGTTCAGTTCTAGTTCAGTTCTAGTTCAGTTGTAGTTCAGTTCTAGTTCAATTCTATTTCAGTTCTAGTTGAGTTCTAGTTCAGTTCTAGTTCAGTTCAGTTCTAGTTCATTTCAAGTTCAGTTCTAGTTCAGTTCTAGTTCAGTTCTAGTTCAGTTCTAGTTCAGTTCTAGTTCAGTTCTAGTTCAGTTCTAGTTCAGTTCTAGTTCAGTTCTAGTTCAGTTCTAGTTCAGTTCTAGTTCAGTTCTAGTTCAGTTCTAGTTCAGTTCTAGTTCAGTTCTAGTTCAGTTCTAGTTCAGTTCTAGTTCAGTTCTAGTTCAGTTCTAGTTCAGTTCTAGTTCAGTTCTAGTTCAGTTCTAGTTCTAGTTCAGTTCTAGTTCAGTTCTAGTTCTGTTCTAGTATTAGTACAGCTTTACGCGAAAGCTTTTTGGGGTTTGAAAGGCATATTTAAGGGTTCTATAGTTGAAACGACTTTTTTCATTTAGTTAAAAGTCGACTTTTCGACTTTTTGCATTTTATGAAAACTCGATTTTTTGACTTTTCGACTTTTTTCATTTAATTAAAAGTCGACTTTTAGACTTTTCGACTATAAGTATTTTATAAATAGTCGACTTTTCAACTTTTTCCGACTCTTCGTCTTTTTTTGACTTTCCGACTTCTCGACTTATCCTTTTTTTGACTTATCCTTTTTCGACTTATCGACTTTCAGCCTTTTCGACTGTTATTAACAAAATCGACTTTTCTACTATTTTTTCATACGAAATAGTCGACTTCGACTTTTTGACTTTTTTCGACAAAAAGTCGATTGTTCGATTATTCGAAAGTCGATTTATAGAACCCTAGCACATTTGGCCTTGATATAATTTGTCAATTATTTTTATAGGCATGAGTTGCCGAATCTTGACTTCAAAATTCATTAAGAAGGCGCAGGTGAATAATAATGTTATAACAGCTCTACAAAAGCAAATAATATGATCACGAAGTGTTCCCCAATGGGCAAGCATCTCATGTGATCATGTGGTTTCTAAAACAGCAGAAACTAGGATAACTTGGTATGCATGGATATCATAATTCAAAAAATCACGACTTTGTATTACATAGTAAAAATATTACTTGAAAAATACTAAACTAAAATAGTGCATAAACCTAAAATAAATAAAAATATTAGCACTTTTAAAGTATTTAACATAATATGACAACATTTTGACAAAACATGTTAAAAAGTATAACAGTTTTGTAAATTTTTATTGTCAAGATAAATCTGTAATATGTTGACATAAAAAAAAACTAAAAAAAGGCATGACAAAATTTGTAATGTTAACAACATTTTTATGGGAATTTCACTAAGTCGGCAGAAGAGAAAAAACAATAAAAAATTCAAATGTGTTAAAGAAAATAAACCTATTAAAACATTTCCGTATGGAAGTGACAAAGACTATTTTACTGCATAATAAATCTTATTAAAAGTATGACGAAGAAAAAAAAAACAACACTAAAGTAGCTACCGAATCAGATGAAGAAGAGGCTTATATAGTTGAACATTTTTAACTTAAACAACTTTTGTGTAGATTGACAAAAGAAAGTTGTAAATTTAAATTTAAGATAGATCTCAGAGAAGGGATAATTTTATAGGCCAATTTTGTAAATCGGAATAAAAAAACATTTTGACCACCAACTTTGTTGTGAATGAGTTCATGTTTTCCAAAATTCTTTTAAAACTTTCTGTTGCGAAAATACCAAAAAATTTAATTAATATTTTGTTTCATGATCTGTTTGTATGATCTTTGACAAAATCACATACATTTCTTTTGATAGTTTCAAAACAGTTTTCGCATAATCAATCATGTTGACTGTAAATCCGCAAAAAAGAAATATCCATTGTTTTTTACATATAAAGTGCACTGAACTATTAAATAGTGCAGTAAAATGAAAAAAAAAGTGTTAAAAACACTTCATTTCTTTTCTTTTTAAATATTTATGACAGTTTATTTTTATTGTTGTCTATTTTATTTTTATAGTTTAATTAATTTCACTTTCAAATTATACGTGATTTGTAGACAAAATTGAATTTGAAATAAGAGCTTAACTAAGTATTTGTTTATGACTTACTCGTAATGTATTTAAAAAATAGATTAGACAAAATCTATGATTTGTTTTTGCTCAGTAATTTGTTAAGGTAAAATTGTTTATATAACATGGAAGTTTGAAGAAAAAACTGTAAATGTAATTGCTTTAAATGTATTTTAATTAATTAAAAGATGTTCTGCCTTATTCATAAACATTTATCAAAGGTTTAAAGAACAAATTTTGTATGAAAATTTAATTTATAAACCTTTGATAAAAGTTTATGAATAAGACCCGTAATGTTTAATGTAACTAAGAAAAGTGACTGTAATATCGCACAGTCTTTTTGCATAAACGGGATATCCATATCTGGTTAGATTGGATATTTGATGTGTTCAACAAGGTACTACGCTGGTCTACACGTTCGCTCATAACTAAGTAATGACCGACGAAACGGTCAGTGTCAAAAACTATTACCGAAGTAGTGATCGGCAGTGAGTGGATTTGTTCAATTTCTGTTTGAGTTCAGCTCTAGTTCAGTTCTAGTACAACTCAATTCTAGTTCAGTTCTATTTCAGTTCTAATTCAGTTCTAGTTCAGTTCTAATTCAGTTCTAGTTCAGTTCTAGTTCAGTTCTAGTTCAGTTCTAGTTCAGTTCTAGTTCAGTTCTAGTTCAGTTCTAGTTCAGTTCAAGTTCAGTTCTAGTTCAGTTCTAGTTCAGTTGTAGTTCAGTTCTAGTTCAATTCTAGTTCAATTCTAGTTAAGTTCTATTTCAGTTCTAGTTCAGTTCTAGTTCAGTTCTAATTCAGTTCTAATTCAGTTCTAATTCAGTTCTAATTCAGTTCTAGTTCAGTTCTAGTTCAGGCCTAGTTCTGTTCTAGTTCTGTTGCAGTTCTGATCTAGTTCTGTTCTAGGTCTAGTTCAGTTCTTGTTCTTAGTAGAGTTCCGTTCTAGTTCTGTTCTAGTTCTGTTCTAGTTCTGTTCTAGTTCTGTTCTAGTTCTGTTCTAGTTCTGTTCTAGTTCTGTTCTAGTTCTGTTCTAGTTCTGTTCTAGTTCTGTTCTAGTTCTGTTCTAAATCTGTTCTAGGTCTAGTTCAGTTCTTGTTCTTAGTAGAAATCCGTTCTAGTTCTGTTCTAGTTCTAGTTCTGTTCTAGTTCTGTTCTAGTTCTGTTCTAGTTCTGTTCTAGTTCTGTTCTAGTTCTGTTCTAGTTCTGTTCTAGTTCT
>NC_060954.1:41938773-41940653 GCF_022045245.1 Lucilia cuprina
TAGATAGATAGATAGATAGATATAGATAGATAGATAGATAGATAGATAGATAGATAGATAGATAGATAGATAGATAGATAGATAGATAGATAGATAGATAGGTAGATAAATACATCAAGAATGTAATAATACACAAAACTTGTCTCTCATCATAAGTGTCACACTGTTTTAACAAAAAACATTTTTTCCGTACTTCATCTTATCCATATGACGGATTTTTTATGATTTTTAAAGTCTCTTGTAAATGAATAATGATGGCAATAAAATGTGACCCAAATATGCACGATGCGGTCAGTGACTTGTGATTATAATTACAAACATTTATTACACACATCTTTTTTTACAGATACTCTCTAAGACCTTTTATCATTTGTTTGTAGATAACATTTCATTACATTTTGTTGAGATTTTTGAAATATATGTTCAATGCAAAAAAAATGAAGAGAATTTTCCAGCATGTCTCAATAGTCATCAAACACAATGACATTTCAACTATTCAGCTGGAGATGTCATAAACGTAAAAAAAAAACACGACTTAAAAATATGTTTATTGTTTTTATTAAGGGCCTGTATGAATTTTGAATAAATGCGGCTTTCAGGTACACAGTTGTAAAATATCATTCAACAATTATATTATAAACAAACCAAAAAAAAAAATAATGTGTAAACCAAATGCAATGTACTCTTGAAATTTCAAATGATTTATTAATATTTTCAAACTATAAACCTAACAAAAAAAAAAAAAAGAAAAACAAAACAGAAAACAAAAAAGGTCGTCATTGTCATTGGTGTAATCGTAAATTAATTTCTACCAAGTATTATTGTTTTATTTTATAACATTTTAAGTAAAAGTGAAACTTTTGTTTTGTGTTTGTATATTTATTATTATTTTGCGAAAAAAGTCACAAACTGAAACGCAAGAGTCAGTCAGTCTGCATATAGTTAGACAGACATTTTTATTTTAAAAATTCCAAAAGTGTCTGTTATAGTTTTTTCTCTCTTTTCGACTATTCTGCGGTTTAATTTTAGCGCATAAAAGTGTGGCTGAAGTCCATGCCCTTAAGTTAAGATGTGATGCTTTTATAAACCATTGTCACTTGTTTGTTTTTTTTTCTTTCTTTTCCTGAGGATCATTTCAGTTCAGTTTAAATAAATAAAAAATAAAGTGTAAAAGTGCCGTGGAATATTAGTTGTATTTCTATTGTTTTCTTTAGTTTTTTTATGAAATATTTTCGTATGTTTTTACACATATACGAGGGTTGTTTAAATAATAAAATACATATTTTCAATAACTTTACGAAGTATCCTCAGCTGATATAATTTTTATAAAAAATTTAAATAAAAAATACACTTGCTGAGATTATACAGATACTATAAAAACAGCTGATCGTTATAAATTAATGTAGATTACTTTTACCTTAACTGTATTACCCATCTATTTATCAATTCATTAGAACGTTTTTCGGTTTGAAGTCACTCGCTTTTCACCATCCCTCGTATTTCAGCAGCAATTATTAACTTTGTGCTTGAAATTTTAAAGAGCAGAAAGTCAAAGATATGAAATAAAAAAAAAAACATTATTTGCGAAACATTGCCGCAACTTTGAGAAAAAGAAATGACAAATTTGTTTACTCCCAGAATATATTTAATTAACAAAATTACAATATCTAGTGTGAAATGTTTACCTTATGAGCTCCACGTTTTTCAAATACATAAATTGTTGTATTTGTTATATTAGAGAGACCAGGTTTTTTTAGTTATAGTTGAGTTCAACTTCAGTTCTTGTTCAGTTCTAGTTCAGTTCTAGTTCAGTTCTAGTTCAGTTCTAGTTCAGTTCTAGTTCAGTTCTAGTTCAGTTCTAGTTCAGTTCTAGTTCAGTT
>NC_060954.1:41940753-41951985 GCF_022045245.1 Lucilia cuprina
AATTGTAATAATAATTTGAATCAAATAAAAAAATAAAGCTGTAAGTTTAGTGGTTTCTTTTTTATAAACATATATGTATGTTAAGAATTTTTCGATCTCACTCCTTAACATCACTTCTACAGATCTCTTTCATTACTTATATGCAGTAAATTCTACTTCTTTTTCGCTTCTTTGAAAGTTCTTTTTTGCTGGGTTACTTTTGATCAGTCGATAGAATATAATGTCTACAACTAGTATAACTAGTCTATGGCTAGTATGTTGACTAATCTGTTTACTATTCTGTTTACAAGTCGGTTTTTGATTGTTAACTTTTCCATTGATTGATTTAGAGACTTCATTATTCTCTCTCATTATTTACTGACCTTTTTACCCATATTAACCTTGTTTTTATCGGATATTAAGAGAAACTATCCGCAATTTGATCTCAAAATGAAGATTAATTACTCTAAATCTTGCAGATTCTGAAAGAAATCTTAAAAGACTAGAGTTTTCTAAGAATATTGAATAAGTTGGATAGGTTCATATCTACTAGAAATCTTATAGAGCAAAGCCCTACTTTAAAGTAGGGTTCTATAAATCGACTTTCAAATAATCGAACAATCGACTTTTTGTCGAAAAAAGTTGAAAAGTCAAAGTCGACTATTTTGTTCCAAAAAAGTCGATAACTCGACTATCGTCTATGAAAAAAGTCGATAAGTCGGAAAAAGTCGAAAAAAGTCAAATACTCAAAAATTGTAGAAAAATGTCAAAAATAGTCGAAAATTTTAAAAAAGTGGAAAGATAGTCAAAAACTCTAAAATAGTCGGAAAAAACTCGAAATAGTAAAAAAAATTGTCGAAAAAAGTCAAAAAGTCGAAAAATTCAATAAGTCGAAAAGTCGACTACTTATAAAATACTAAAAGTCGTCTTTTAAGTCGAAAAATCGCTTTGGATAAAATGCAAAAAGCCAAAAAGTCGACTTTTCGTTTCAACTATAGAACCACTTTAAAGTTATTTTCTGAAGGAAGTTTGTATGGGGGCTAGTTTCAAATCAGGCCTGATCATTACAAAAATTACTATTAATGTCATTAATAGTTCTATAAAACTTAGTTTTGCCGACTTTTGTTGACATAATAGAACATTTAACTTAATTATAAGCCCAAAAGCCCTATTTGGGGGGTACGGTTGTATGAGGGGCTACGCGAAATAATGGACCGATTTTATCATTTACAATAGGTTTCGCCCAAAAATCGACTCAGAAAACGATGCTAAGCCGATTGGTATACTTTAAGGTGGGTATAGGACGAATATTTTTGTATGTTACAAACATCAGCACAAACGCAATATATCCTTACCCCCTTAACTGGTGTAGGGTATAAAAATTTATATTCGAAAAACTATTATACCCAGTAAAAACTTCCATTGTAATGTAAGAACTTAAAATGCTAAAATTTACTTACACAATAGCATTTTAAGTCATTATTTTTTTGGAGGCAAATACTAGCCACAAACGATTACAAGTAAATAGAAAAAGTAGTCATTGTAAATCACATGCAATATGACTAATGAATTAGAAAGTTTTTATATAACAAATTATTAGTAAGACCTTATTAGACTACTTCTATGTAATCCAGACTATATGTAGTAGTCATTGAAAAGTATGTTGTTTGGTAAGTTATTATAATTGAAAGCCATTATCCAGTTTTTGCTGGGTAGTTAGAATCTTCAAAATCGTATAGTGTTTTATTATTTACATAGCTTTAAGGGTAGCAAAGCATACTGGGTATAGCTAGTTAGTCTATAGACTAGTCTATTGACTATTCTAATGATTACTCTATTGACTACTCTAATTAATAGTCTATTGTCTAGCCTGTTGACTCTTCTACTCACTAGTCCATTGACAAGTCTGTTGACTAGAAAGAAAAAATTTCCCTCTACGATTGCTTGAGTTGGTTTGGCGCCGAATCTAGTCAGCTGTAGTTCGTTGCCAAAATAAACTGATAGTACCATCCCTGGTTAACATAGTGAATATAGAATTGCAACAGAGCAAGAAATTGTTTAGGTTATGGTCGCTTGAGCGAGGCACTACTAAAGTCTCTACAAAAAACTATGATCGAACTGTCGATCATTTTTTTTAACAATTGGAAAAATGACGACTTTTGATATTCTGTTGCTTTTGTTGTTAAGATCGATTTAAACTTTTAGAATTTTAAAGGATTTTAGTGGATTCCAAAAAAGTTCCACCAAAATTAATGATCACAAAAACGATCAACTAAACTGAAACTTCTTGCTCAGCTATTGAAAGATCACATGATTATTTTTTTTTTCCTCAAAAAACAATCAAAACGCATTATGCGTTACAAAGCAACATTTATTTGTTGTTCATTCAATAAAGTGTGTAGAAAGTGAATAGAAAAGTTTTTATAATTGTTAGTTTGGTTTATAGTTTTTTTTTTTGATTTTTTGTACGATCATCTAAAATATATTTCTGCATTCAAACTGATCTTGCAATGCATTTGAATGCAACAAAAAACAAACAATCGCAATCGTTTGTTTCTTTATTTGTGGAATACTCTTCATTTTTATCACATTTCGAGTTACAAATAAAATACGCATCACAGCAATTAATCAAGTTAATAATTGCTGAATGGTGGTGGTGGTGCCTGTCTGCTTTAGATTGAAGCTGGAAATAAGTTGCTGCTTCTGCTGCTGCTTCTTCTGCTGGCAAATAATCAAATTAAAGAAAGAAAAAATTATTTTTTTAATTTCATCATTTCAAAATGCAACAAATGTATGCAACTGGGTTTTTTCCAATTTTTGTTTCTTTTCAGCTTTGGCAGCCGATGATGACAATGATGATGACGTTAAGGAAAATGCTGATAATGTTGATTGTTGTAGTTTGTGCAACAAATGTATTTTGGATAGACAGACAATATTTTGTTTGATAAATATTAAATTTTATAAAAGAAAAAAAACCCGAAGAAACAAATACAAAAGTTTAATATATTTTGTAAAAATTAGAGAAATTTCCATTTTATTTTTTTAATGCATATTGCACATTTGCGCTTGTTGTTGTTGTTGTTTTGTTTTTGTAGTAATTTATAATTAAGTGGGTAATAATGTAAATTGGTTTTACAATGGGCAATGTTTGTTTTACAATTCAAAGCCCCAGGCGATTATTATCTTTTCTGTTTTAACTTTGCAGCTTATGATTTTAAAAGTTTTGTTGGTGTTTTTTTCAAAGTTTAAAGAAAGCTTTAATTACTTTTATCAAAGTACAATTGTTCTTTTGAAAATTGAATCATTACGAAGATAGCAATCATTATAATCGCAACAAAAATAAAACAAAGTACTTCCAAAAGAATAACATTTATCACCACTTCAAAAGTAGCACTAAGTAAATTTTTTAACTTCTGTGAAAGTGATGTTTATTGACTTCCAAAAAAGTGAAAACAATGCAATTTTTTAAATTGAAGAAGGTATAAAAAAGAACTTCTTAAGAATGACTTCAGATGTAGTGAATTTAGAATCCAACAAAAAAAAGACATCCCTTCTATGAAAAGCCTGTGTTAAAATCATAACTTTTTCAGTACCTTCATGGAGTTCTTTTTTGCTAGAATAAACCAATTTTTTATTAAAAGTTTCTCTTGTAATTTTTATACCCTACACCACTTTAGTGGGAAGGTTATATTGGGTTTGTGCTGATGTTTGACGCGGAATAATATTGGTCCTATACCCACCTGAAAGTATACCAATTGGTTTAGAATCATTTTCTGAGTAGATTAAGCTATATCCGTCCGTCCATGTAAACCTTATAATCAAACTACAGGTCGCAATTTTTAAGATGATTCAATGAAATTTGGTACATGATCTTCTTTTGTCCCAGGGACGAAGCCCATTGTTCCTGGCCCATTCTTTCACCTAGTCCCTATACAACTGTACCTCCGAAAAGGGCTTGTAAACTTTATAATCAAACAACAGGTCGCAATTTTAAAGATAATTCCTATTGAAAATGGTTAACATCGGTTCATTATTTCACCTATCCCCTATACAACTGAACCACCGAATAGGGCTTGTAAACTTTGTAATCAAACTACTGGTCGCAATTTTGTAGATAATTAAATGAAATTTGGCACATGATCTTCTATGGGTACAGGGTACAATTCAACTTAAATGCTTTATTATGACAACTCATAATCACATTTTAATTTTTATAACAGGTGAAGGGTATTAAATGGTCGGTCTCGCAAGTTTGTTAGACCTATACTTATACCTTCCTCTATATGACAAATTCTGCTAACAAAAATATTTGGAGAAACATAACTTCTCTCACGTGCCTCATATACTCTTGACTTTGATCTTATCAACTGCGGGTTTCCTTAATGGTGTATTACAATTCTGTCACAGATGATGTCAATTCAATCCTCGGACTTTCGATGGAATAATTTGACATGGGGTCGAACCAGAGAACAACATAGTGTGGTACTACGGCTGGCCAGTTTTCCACAGTACTGGTCAGTTAGTTGAGGTTACTTCGGGACTTGGCTGGGCTTTAAACCCAAAAGAGAAAGTGAATGTTAAAAGACAGATGCATGGTGGAATCTATATGTAGGGTTAAGTTCCATGTTGATGCCGAATGACAACAAATACCCCGCAGAGAAGTGACTGTGGAACTAAACGTTGAATTGAGTTGATGTTAAATGTATATGATACAGAATGAATGTAGGGGTATATGGATCTCATTCGCCCCTTTAACTAAAGTGAGTCTGTCGTATGATGTTCTCTGATGAGTGTATGGGATGAATAAGAAGTGTGAAGGGTTGAATGGTGATGGTAAAAAGGTGATACAAGTGATACCAATGAACTTTCCTTCCTTGTCCAGGTATGTTAAGACAAAACTCTCTTCATACCAGATTACCCACAGTGTGTTCTCTGTAAGTAAGAATAAAGTCTCGGCATATTCGATGGATTCGTACTTCAGTCTATTTGTTAAGTCTGTAGGTGCTATTGCAGACTTAACAGAGGACATTCCATCTGCGTGGCTGTAAATGGAAGTTATGTTTTAGCATCTCGGAAGTCCAGCAACAATGGGCAGCAATGGTCTAAGATAAGATAGCACAAGTGCTTGTGACTCGTGGTGACTCGTCACAGAAGCTCACCCATGGATTAAAAAATACAAAAACACGGCTGATGTTCATGTAAAGCCCTCGACATTAATTAGGTTGTTTCGTGAGTGTGTAGATTTCACTGAAGAATCCAAGATTGATACCGGCACGGGTGCGGGTGGCTACATCGATGATAACGACATTAAACGATCTTTCAGACTAACTGACAAATATAGTATTTTCTAAGCAGAGGTCCTAGCAATCTGAAAAGCGATGAAGCTAATACGGAAACGTATCGATCAGAGGTCGTTGTCAAAATGCTCTTAGAGCAATGGTTTAACACACGATACATTCTTGCCCGGTTGTAGATTGTCGAAATGTAGTATGGGCTTGTTTACCATTAGACGGTTTCCGAATTAGCTAGAATAGATTCAAACGTTTATGTATATGATATGAGGGAAAGGATAATAAAACCTCATATTTGTCACTATAATAGGTTGATAATCGAAAGAATCCGTGACATCATAATCCATTTCTGGAATTGTAATGGATTTACTAAAATCAAAGATCAAATGGCCAATACTTTATATGGATTCGATAGAAACAGTCTTAGGATTCTAAAAGAGTATTGCTCAGTTTGGGTCTCTAATATACCGGAAAATTGCAGGTTATGTGGGGATAAAAAGGAATTACAAAAGATCGAACAATTAATTTGAAAGAAATCACTATGGACCTTGTGGTTTCAGAGTGGAAGTACACGGTGCATAGCAATTCTTAACGGTTTCGACGACCGAAAGTCGTAAATTTTTATAAAAAAAGAACAGGGACGTTCCTCTCAAAGATTAAATGCGGACAAATTTCGAAATCAAGGTTACTCTTATTCGAAAACTGAAAAAAATAAAATGTATCGCTTTTAATGAAAGAACTTGGATCAGACAAGAAGCTAAAGTTTCTTGGATCTGTTGTGGAATCAACTAAATGGATTAGGAACATTGTCTCCTCATTAACAGGACAGGGTCTGAAATTCATTTTACCGATATAAGATATATCAGCATCGAAATAGCTGATCCTAATTGAAGGACATTTGGATGAAATATTGTACGAAACTGAATCGAGAAAGACATGACCAAAATGTGTTTGAATGTGGTGATCGAATATGGATTAGATCGGACAGCCATAGTAGGTATACTTGCTTTTCGATTATGTCTCACAAGCTATATTTAATGATGTAAAGAAATCGACTTGCGGTATCAGATTGTTGATTGTTAGTTGATCTGTCTACTCTACACCGAAATTAGCCAAAACGAATAGGGACAAAAAAAGAACAAAATACGGAAGCTGTAGGTTACGTAGAAAGATTTGTTGAGTATCTTATGTTTGCCTCTTTTATTATCAAGGGTTCCGCATGAAGAGTTCAACATTACGTGGGTGGACTATGGACTTCCGTACATTGATGAACTATGAGAGCTGCTTAAAGGACCTTTACACGATCACATTTTCCATCGGTATAACAAAAAAGAGAATAATAGACGTATGAAAAAAATGTTTTGTGTTACAAAAACAAAGTAAGATGGAAACAGCTGTTTTATATTTTTGTATTTGTTTACATAAAAATACAACTCTGATGTAATGCGATATGATTGGTTTTTTGAATCATTAAAAAAATGAAGAGATCCATACGACTGTCAAATTTTCCAACGTATTTTCTCTCAATATGTAGGGTAGAAGGGGACCATATGCCACCTTTTTTTGAGACAGCCTCAAATTAAAACCACAATACGTATTCTTATTATACCCTTCACCTTCGTGAGAAGGGTATATATAAGTTTGTCATTCCGTTTGTAATTTCTATAATATAATTTTCCGACCCTATAAAGTATATATATTCTGGATCCTTATAGGTAGCGGAGATGATTAAGCCATGTCCGTCTGTCTGTCTGTCTGTCCGTCTGTCTGTCTGTCTGTCTGTCTGTATGTTTGTTGAAATCAGTTTTTAGAAGACCCCAGATATCTGCGAGATCCGAATCTTCCATAATTCTATCAGACATACGACCGGCAAGAACGCTATTTAAAATCAGCAAAATCGGTCCATAAATAACGGAGATATGAGCAAAAAACCGAGACAACCTCTGAAAATTTCATATAAAATTTAGATTTTTTATTCATGCTCAGACAGAAACTGCAAAAAAACAAAAACAAAATACATAACAATACGGAAAATATTGTTTTTGTAATTTGTTTATAAAAGCAAAGCAGAGCAAGAGCAGCAGAGCAAGAGTAGCAGAGCGAGAGCAGCACTAATGTTTTGTTATTGGCTAGAAATATGAAATTAAGTATGTAGAGCCTGGATTAAGTGAGAACCTATAAAAGGGGACTTTCTGGTACTTTTTCGTTCTTCAAAAGGTATTTTTTGAAATTTCTATAATATTGAACCTAGAAACATGAAATTAAGTATGCATGGCCCGGATTAAGTGAGGACCCAAACAAGGGGAGTTTTTGGTACTTTTTCGTTTTTCAAAAGGTACTTTTTGCAATTTTTACAATATTGAACCTAGAAACATGTAATTAAGTATGTATGGCCCGGATTAAGTGAGGACCCATAAAAGGGGACTTTTTCGTTGTTCAAAAGGTACTTTTTGCAATTTCTACAATATTGAACCTAGAAACATGTAATTAAGTATGTATGGCCCGGATTAAGTGAGGACCCATAAAAGGGGACTTTTTCGTTGTTCAAAAGGTACTTTTTGCAATTTCTACATTATTGAACCTAGAAACATTTAATTAAGTATGTATGGCCCGGATTAAGTGAGGACCCATAAAAGGGGACTTTTTGGTACTTTTTCGTTCTTCAAAAGGTACTTTTTGCAATTTCTACAATATTGAACCTAGAAACATGTAATTAAGTATGTATGGCCCGGATAAAGTGAGGACCCATACAAGGGGACTTTTTGGTACTTTTTCGTTTTTCAAAAGGTACTTTTTGCAATTTCTACAATATTGAACCTAGAAACATGTAATTAAGTATGTATGGCCCGGATTAAGTGAGGACCCATAAAAGGGGACTTTTTGGTATTTTTTCGTTGTTCAAAAGGTACTTTTTGCAATTTCTACAATATTGAACCTAGAAACATGTAATTAAGTATGTATGGCCCGGATTAAGTGAGGACCCATAAAAGGGGACTTTTTGGTACTTTTTCGTTCTTCAAAAGGTACTTTTTGCAATTTCTACAATATTGAACCTAGAAACATGTAATTAAGTATGTATGGCCCGGATTAAGTGAGGACCCATACAAGGGGACTTTTTGGTACTTTTTCGTTTTTCAAAAGGTACTTTTTGCAATTTCTACGATATTAAACCTAGAAACATGTAATTATGTATGTATGGCCCGGATTAAGTAAGGACCCATAAAAGGGGACTTTTTGGTACTTTTTCGTTTTTCAAAAGGTACTTTTTGCAATTTCTACGATATTTAACCTAGAAACATGTAATTAAGTATGTATGGCCAGGATTAAGTGGGGACCCATGAAAGGGTACTTTTTGGTACTTTTTCATTCTTCAAAAGGTACTTTTTGAAATTTCTATAATATTGAACCTAGAAACATGTTATTAAGTTCGTATATCCCGGATTAAGTGAGAACCAGTAAAAGGGGACTTCTTGGTACTTTTTCGTTCTTCAAAAGGTACTTTTTACAATTTCTACAATATTGAACCTAGGAACATGTAATTAAGTTTGTATGGCCCGGATTAACTGAGGACCCATAGATGGGGACTTTTTGGTACTTTTTCGTTCTTCAAAAGGTACAAAAGGCTTTAAACACATCATGGTGAAGGGTATATAAGATTCGGCACAGCCGAATATAGAACTCTTACTTGTTTTTTTCTTGGTTCGGATACTTAGATATGTTGGCTTTATGAGCTGTTTATAGATACCGAGCGAGTAGTTTGAGTACAAATTTTACTTGTATTTTGTTATTGTAACAAAAACAAAATACAAGTAAAATTTTAACTCAAACTACTCACACGTTATCTAGAAACAACATATTAGTCTTATGTATATATTTTTTAACTTTTCCGCACTGACAAACATAGACTTAACATGGATGGGATGTTTCTTTATTTAATTCCAAATTCACTACATCTGAAGTCATTCTCAGGAAATAAAATGGGTTTATTTAAAACAAAAATTTTGTACAAAAAATATACCTTCAATTTTTAACGAAATTGAATTCTTTTCGCTTCTTTGGAAGACAATAAACATCACTTCCACAGAAGGTAAACAAATTCAATTAGTGTTACTTTAGAAGTGGTGATAAATGTTATTCTTTTGGAAGTACTTTGTTGTAATTTTGCTAGAATTATATTATTTGTATGCTCGTGTGAAGACGGCTTCAGATGAAGTATAGTTTTACAATATCTAATTTCCCCGATCTTGATAATTTGCAATAGTACTTATAAATCGGATGAAATTTAACGTTTAAACCAATAACAAATGTCGATATTGTTTTAAAGAACTAATCCTACTACGAGTCTTTAAAATCGTCGAAAAAGAGCAAAAAAAGAAATAGTTCTTAAAAAAACTAACCGCAATCTCTAGTTCCCTTCTTCATACAAACACACTTTCCAATTCTGCAAACCATTAACATTTACAACGATTTAAGTAGCAGGCAAAATAGTCATCGATCATTGTCTATAATATGTCCAAACAAAAAATTTTCCCATAAAATCAACAAGTCATTTGCTAAAATTTAGTTTTCATTTTCACTTTTTTTCTAGTAAATGTATGATAACAACAAAAACATAAAAAACATTTAAATGATTTTTTTCAACAAAAAATTATATTCATAATTAACACCTATATTAATAATTCTGTTTTATCATCCTCCGCAACAAACTCATTTACATGTCTAAGAAGTGCAAAATCATTCAAAATGAAATCTTTAAACAAAAAAAAAAACAATTATTCACATTTCTAACGATTACAACAACAGCCTACAATTTCACTTGCCTTTTCAAAAAAACATTAAAATTTTATGCTTATGTCTAATTGCTCGCAAAAAAAAAACAGCGAAAAACTAAAAAGACTTAAATCTAATATGATCATGAAAATAAATGATCAATGATGGAACTACCTCTACATAAAGTAGTAGTAGAAGCAGCAGCATCTTCTTTATTTTATTGCCAACAGTTTGCTTAAGATTATACGCATGAGTGTGTGATTTTTTTTTCTTCATGGACTTAACTAACCGGTATGTTCAACAGTTACAGCTAGAGTTTCCTTGATTTATGGCAAAATGTTGTTTTGTCTTTGCTTCTTTCTGCAAGTTTTCCAACAGCTTGTTGAGCGCACACATGTTTGCCATAAATAAGAAAAAAAAACACAAAACTTTATTTTGCTGAATCACGTTTTACATTGAACAGTCGTAATGGTATAACATTATCAGGTACACACTCATTGGCAGACTCATGTTTGCCATTGGAAAAGGTCATCAATTTTGTGCATCTTCTTGTTGTAACAAAAACGGAAGTATAAGAGGAGTATTGTAATGCAGAGAAGATGCTTCTTGCATTTAAAGTACATGACATTTACACTGAGAGAAAAAGTTGTAATAGTCTAGTCAAGACTATATTCCAATCTAGAGTCTAGTCTATAGTCCAGTCTATAGTCTATTCCATAATCTAGTCTATAGTCTAGTCTATAATCAACTCTTATAGACTGAACTATAGACTGTACTATAGACTAAACTATATACATAGTCTTGTCTATAGTCTAGTCTTTAGTAGAGTCTAGCCTATAGTCTAATCTATAGTCTAGTCTATAGTCTAGTTTATAGTCTAGCCTATAGTCTAATCTATAGTCTAGTCTATAGTCTAGTCAATAGTCTAGTCTATAGTCTAGTCTAGTCTAGTCTATAGTCTAATCAATAATCTAGTCTAGTCTATAGTCTAATCTATAGTAAAATCTATAGTATAATCTATAGTCTAGTCTATAGTATAATCTATAGTATAATCTATAGTCTAGTCTATAGTCTAGTCTATAGCCTAGTCTATAGTCTAGTCTATAGTCTAGTCTAGAGTATAGTCTATAGTCTAGTCTATAGTCTAGTCTATAGTCTAGTCTATAGTCTAGTCTATAGTCTAGTCTATAGT
>NC_060954.1:41952085-41954214 GCF_022045245.1 Lucilia cuprina
ACATGTTTTTCAAAGGTAACTTGATCAAAAAAAAATCAAATAATACTTTGGTTGAAAAATGTAATGAAAAACGTGTGTTAAGAATTTTTCGATCTCACTCCTTATTAACATAGGAGAGATGTTCATTTTATTTGATTCCAAATTCAATACATCTGAAGTCGTTCTCAGGAAGTAATTTTTTGAAGTTTTTAGAAATGTGATTGCAGTATTATAGAATACAACTAATTTGACTTATCAATAGTAAACCAACAAAAAAAGAACTTCCAAAGAAGTGAAGAAAAAGTAGAATATATTCCATGGAAGTTCTGAAAAAGACCTGAAGATTTGATGATGATTTTAACACAGGCTTGAAATAGGAAGGATGTTTATTTAATTCCAAATTCTCTACATCTGAAGTCATTCTCAGGAAGTATTTTTTTGTTCAATCCATCAACTCCAAAATAAAATGGGTTTAATTCAAAAAAATTCTGTTCAAAAATAAATATACCTTTAAAATTGTATTATTTTCGCTTCTTTGGAAGTCAATAAACATCACTTCTACAGAAGGTAAAAAATTCTATTAGTGTTACTTTTCAAGTAATAAAAAAATGTTCTTCTTTTGAAAATACTTGGTTTTATTTTAGCCGGGAAAAATTTCAAAATTTCAACAATCCAGGCATGGAAATTAATAAGCAAAAATCATATACAAAAAGCAGCATCCATTTAATAATGAAACTGCATTTTTGTTTCAATACTTGTAACATATTAATAAAGATTAAAAAAATTTTTGTAAAAAAAAAAACAAATTCATTTGAAAATAAAATTAAAAACAATATTTATTTTTCGAAAGTTTTTATAATACACAGATGTTTTTTTACTTTAATAATTTGTAATTACAAATATTTTTATTATATTTGTAACGCGCATTTTTATACTATTATTATAATTTTTCTTTTATCTCCATCTCAAACCCACTCTTGTTCTAATTATGATTAAAATAAATACTTCATCTACTGCCAAAGAATTTTGTGTTCAAAAATTTTCATTCATTCATGTTTTAAAAATACTTTAATCTACTTTTACAAAAAGAGGCTTTTATAACTTGAAATTTTAATTTTGTTTTATTATTGTTCAACACTTTCTCTAAAGAATTCTTAAGAATTTTTTATTGTTATTTGTTTCTTTTGTTGTGGAATTTAGTTTTTATTTTTTATTTATATTTTATGCTCTTTAAAATATCAATTTTTTGGACGCGTTTTGTTTTTTTTTTCTTTTCTTTATATTTTTATTGTTATCACCAGTTTAGATCTTTAAGTATTTTGTTGTGATTGTTATTTCAAAGTTTTAATATATTTTTTTATTTTATTGTAATTTTTTTCAGGTTCTCCAAAGAATCGATGATGTCTCATTGATGTGTGATAAACGTATAGCTAGTTTAAAGAAACTGGCCTTAAAACCACCGCGTCCCATACAAACAGTAACACCAGAACCGGCAGTGCCGCTACAGCCTCCCGGTGGGGCACCTCATCTATTGCGTAGAAAACATAAGGTAAGTTGAATTGAAACAAATTCAATACAATCCTATGTACATATTACTATAGGATTATGAATAAATCTTAAATTTATATATAATACTTTTCAAAAATTATTTTAATTATTATTTTACCAAGATATCATACATTTTATTCTAGTAGTTCAGTTCATTGTTCTCAAAGTCCAAATTTATAAATTCTTTTGAATACAGGAGTTTAGGTCAAAAATTTGAACTCATTTAAGAGAAATAACACAAACAATTATTACAAATTGAGGTTATAAAAACAATTGCTCCACTAATTAAAAATTGTTATTAAACAACTAAAATGTTTGTTGTATTTTTTGTAGAAGTTCCATTGTGTTTTTCTTAAATAACAAGATTTACGATAAACAATTTAAAAAAAATATGTGTTCTAACAAGTATGTAATTTACAATAAAAAGATATATGAGTAAAAAATCTTTAATAATGGACATACAATGTAAAAAAACAGTGGGACATGAATACAGAGGAACATAGATAGATAGATAGATAGATAGATAGATAGATAGATAGATAGATAGATAGATAGATAGATAGATAGATAGATAGATAGATAGATAGATAGATAGATAGATA
>NC_060954.1:41954314-41959407 GCF_022045245.1 Lucilia cuprina
GTTCTGTTCTAGTTCTGTTCTAGTTCTGTTCTAGTTCTATTCTAGTTCTAGTTCTGTTCTAGTTCTGTTCTAGTTCTGTTCTAGTTCTGTTCTAGTTCTGTTCTAGTTGTGTTCTAGTTAAGTTCTAGTTCTGCTTAAGTTCTGGTCTAGTTTTGCTCTAGTTCTGCTCTGGTTCTGCTTTAGTTCTGCTCTATTAGTGTTCTTAAAGTTGTTGTTAGTAGAGTTCTGTTCTAGTTCTGTTTTATTTCTGTTTTAGTCCTGTTCCAGTTCTGTTCTAGTTCAGTTCTAGTCCTGTTTTAGTTCTGTTCTAATTTTGTTCCAGTTTTGTTAGTTTCTTGCTAGTTTCGTTCTATTACTAAGGAGTGAGATCGAAAAATTCTTAACACACGTTTTTCATTACATTTTTCAACCAAAGTATTATTTGATTTTTTTTTTTGATCAAGTTACCTTTGAAAAACATGTCAGTTATTATGTGTAATGTCAATTATATTAATTTTTTTGTTAATCTGATTTAAATGAGTGACCAAAAAAAGTGCGTACTGAAATTATTAAATATTTTCAACTAAACCCAACTTGGTCTTACAAAAAGTTGGCCAAGCATAAAAAGGTCTGCCGTCAAACTGTTTCCAATGTTATTAAACAGTACCGGGAGAACTTGTCAGTTGATAGAAAACCTGGTTCAGGTAGAAGGAATGGTCCACATGATGTTTCTAAGGCCAAAACAATAGAACGCATTTTCAAAAGAGCTCCCAACACATCCGGTAGGAAAGCAGATTTTTCGCAACTTCCAGGTCAAAAGTTTTATGTTGCTGATGCTCGAGGGAATGTTGAAGAAAAGTTTAGGACCCAAAAGCAAACAAAATTTCCCAGAAAGTTCTTGGTATGGCAAGCAATATGCAGTTGCGGCAAAAGAAGCCAATCATTTGTTACAACGGGCTCTATAAATACCGAAATTTACATCAAGGAATGTTTACAAAAAAGGCTGCTTCCATTCATAAGACTTCATAATGTGTCCACTTATTTTTGACCTGACTTGGCATCCTGTCACTATGGTAAACAAGCCCTTGAGTAGTACAAGAACAATAATGTGATATTTGTACCAAGAGAGGCAAATCCTTCAAACTGCCCGGAGCTAAGGCCAGTGGAGAGATATTGGGCTCTTGTTAAAGGAGAATTGAAGAGTACAAAAAAGGTGTCCAAAAGTGTGGTAGATTTTAAACGGAGATGGACTACATGTTCGAGCAAAGTGACAGAAAGCACTATAAAAACGTTAATGAAAGGGTTTCCGAAAAGGGTTCAAAATTTAATCACTAGTGATTAAAACTATAAAAATATTTTTTTTGTAAATTGTAATAATAATTTGAATCAAATAAAAAAAAATAAAGCTGTAAGTTTAGTGGTTTCTTTTTTATAAACATATATGTATGTTAAGAATTTTTCGATCTCACTCCTTAGTTTAGTTCCAGTCTATTTATATTAATCTGGTTAAATATAGACTTTCCCTAGTTCAAATATGTTTGAAAATCCAAAAAAGTATATATTTCAAAGTTTTCTAAATTTCTCTCAGTTTTAAAAGTTTAGCCTATAGTTTTAAATGAATTAAGTAAAATTTAAATAACTAAAAATTTGGCAATAGCAAAATAAAGTTTTTTGAATTCTATTCTATTCATTTTTTTTGAAATTTTATTATTTTTATTTTCAAGTATCTTCCTATTACATTAGTAATTGGAATTTATTAAAAATTTTCTCTAGAAATTAACAATAATCTGGAATTTAACTTTTGCCCTAAGTTTACAATTTTCTCTAGAAAGCCTAAAATTTAACAAAATGAAAGTTCAATAAAAAAAAATATTTTTTTAATTGACTTACTGCCAACAGCAACTAAGACATTTCTCGCAAACCGTTAATAATTTTTTTTCTACAACCAACAGCAGATGACAGATACTACCACACACGCTTGACACATTAGTTCCAAAATAACGATTTGCTAATTAAGTAATTCATCGCTAAGCAAAACAAACATTGAAATAAAATTTCAATCACCAAAATTATTACAAATATACAAGAAGTAAAACAAAAATAGCAAAGTGAAAAAAGTGAAAAATGTTCCCAATGTCATACATACAATCCAAACAAAGTCAGACAACCAACCAAACAATCAACATCCATATTTGTCATCATTTGCAATATAGAAAACAAAAAAAAAAAAAACAACTAATTCAACTTTCACACTTTACGAATTGACCCCTTTCCCCTCAACCACCTTCTGATATATCTACTAATTCCAAAAACAAAAATAAATTATGCTGCATATAATAAAGTTTGGTGACATAGACTCTGCTACCACAACAATACTATCTCAGCAACCAACGTTATAAGCGTACAACAAACGCACCTCTTAGGAATGTAAAAATTATAAAGAAACAAAGAAAATTTAAAAGTTTATTGTTGTGGCAGGTTGGTAAAGACATAATTCGGTTGTATTTTTAATAAGGGTATTCACATCGTAACAATTTTGATAAAATTTAGTTTGTAGTTTAGTTCTAGCTCAGTTCTGTTATAGTTTAGTTCTAGCTCAGTTCTAGTTCAGTACTAGTTCAGTTCTAGTTCAGTTCTAGTTCAGTTCTAGTTCAGTTCTGTTTCAGTTCTAGTTCAGTTCTAGTTCAGTTCTAGTTCAGTTCTAGTTCAGTTCTAGTTCAGTTCTAGTTCAGTTCTAGTTCAGTTCTAGTTCAGTTCTAGTTCAGTTCTAGTTCAGTTCTAGTTCAGTTCTAGTTCAGTTCTAGTTCAGTTCTAGTTCAGTTCTAGTTCAGTTCTAGTTCAGTTCTAGTTCAGTTCTAGTTCAGTTCTAGTTCAGTTCTAGTTCAGTTCTAGTTCAGTTCTAGTTCAGTTCTAGTTCAGTTTTAGTTCAGTTCTAGTTCAGATCTAGTTCAGTTCTAGTTCAGTTCTAGTTCAGTTCTAGTTCAGTTCTGGCTCAGTTTTAGTTCAGTTCTAGTTAGTTTCTAGTTCAGTTCGAGTTCAGTTCTAATTCACTTCTAGTTCATTTCTAGTTTAGTTCTAGTTCATTTCTAGTTCAATTCTATTTCAATTCTTTATAGAATTTTTGAATTAATTTTTCTGTTTCTTTCTCTGAATACCTCTAATATTTTTAGTTTGGTTTGGTTAATGGTGACATATTACTTCATGCTACCAAACACATTTAGTTTCCACGACAAAAAAACAAACAACGCAGCTAGTTAGTCACACACACATTTATTTTATTCCCCCAAAAATTATAAACTAACAACTGAATTTGTAAAATTTTGAAAATAAATAATTCAATATTTATTATTTATGGTCTTATGGTGGTTAATGTTTTTATTGTCTTAGTCACGTAGAATTAGCAATAGAAAGAGAAATAGAAATAGAAACAAAAAAAACAATGAAAAGGTAAACAAAAACGGAATTAAATAATAATTATTGAATAATTAGTTAAGACGGACAGACAAAAAGACAAACATACATACTAAAGCTATGAGCCGAATACACATGTAGTGATGAGAGTGAATTGATTGTATTTGATTAAATCATTTAAAATATTTAAAGCTGTTGCAGTTTCTTTAACAAAAAACCAGCAGCCAAAACAATAAAAATATAAATAAAATCAAGAAAAGAAAAAACAATAAAAGAAAATAATCAACAACCAGCAGCAAAATAAGAAAAATGTATCAACACGCACGACTGCGCAATTGCAACTGAATCGACAATAAAATTTATAAAAAAGAAAAGAAAATAAAAATCATCAAAACAAATGATCAGCATGGAGCAGTCAGTGGTTGATAGTTGATTGTCTTATTGTTGCTTTATTGTAATTTGTTTTTATTAATAAAGAAATAATAATCAAAATTTAATTTACTTTCGTTTTTTGTCGGTTTTAAAATTTTTTAATTAACTTTTAAGAAAGTGCGTTAAATGCTGATGATATTATTAAGGGTTTTCTTTACAATCTAATTTTAAATTAATTTTTAAAACCGATTCTATTGAAAGTACAAAACTGACTTACTCTTAGCTTTTGCAATTATTCTTAAGACTTTTGCCATAAACTTTTCCAAAGCTTTGGGCTTAAATAACTTTCTTTGCCCTTAAGTTTATTCCCCTAATTTCGAATTCAATTAAAATAACTTCTCAAAAAAGCTAACGACCCAAACTTCTCAGCAACTTTTGACATGCTGGTCTGTATTACACTTGCAACCACGTTTTGTTAAAATCATGACAGTCAATGATCTTACAGGCATGTTTTCCATTGTTTTAGTTATGTTATATTGTTTATAAATTGTTTATATAATTAGGAAAATAGAAATTTGCATAAATAATTTCACTGCATATTGTTTAACTACCAGTATCAGTGGCAAATAATTATTTTCCCATCACAGAAATATGTGTGTTAATAAATAAAGGTTTTTTGTTTTTTTTTTCGTCTTTAATGATCAGTGATCTTGTGAACTGATAAACTTTTACCACTTGAATGATAAAACTTTTGCAATAGATAGGTTCGATGTCCAGGGGTGTTTATATCATTTAGATTTTGTACTGTGAGGTTTTAATGTAATTAGCGGATTAAGTTGTTATTCGAATAGAAATTTAAAATTATCTTTGCGAGGAAAATTATATTAAAATTAATTAAAAAGTTAAGTTAATCAACTTTTTGTCTTTCCAATGTTAAACATACATTTATTTCCTTGTTTCTTAATCAGCCAGTTTAAATCTTTAAAACAATGTTTTTTTACAAAATACTTGTCTATTAAGAAATTGAGATATCTCTCTCATCTACATCTACTTATTTAGCAATTTTAACATAAATCATATTGATGCAACAATTTCGTTGCAAATAATCGCCACATTTCTATGCAAAATTATAAAACAAAAACAAACAAATATTTTTAAATGGGGTTCAATGGGAAAATATTTTAAGAGTGGGGAATGCACTGAAAGAAAAAGCTAGAAAGTTTGTAGATAGATAGATAGATAGATAGATAGATAGATAGATAGATAGATAGATAGATAGATAGATAGATAGATAGATAGATAGATAGATAGACAGATAGATAGATAGATAG
>NC_060954.1:41959507-41961604 GCF_022045245.1 Lucilia cuprina
ATAGTCTAGTCTATAGTCTAGTCTATAGTCTAGTCTATAGTCTAGTCTATAGTCTAGTCTATAGTCTAGTCTATAGTCTAGTCTATAGTCTAGTATATAATCTAGTCTTTAGCCTAGTCTATAGTCTAGTCTATAGTCTAGTATATAATCTAGTCTTTAGCCTAATCTATAGTCTAGTCAAAAGTCTAGTCTATAGTCAAGTCTATAGTCTGGTGCATAGTCTAGTTTATAGTCTAATATGTAAGCTCTTCTATAGTCTAATCTGTAGGCTAGTCTATTGTCTATTCTATAGGATATTCTATAGTCTAGTCTAAGGTCGAGTCTGCAGTCTAGTCTAGAGTCTAGTTTGTAGTCTAGTCTATAGTTTCTAGTATAGTCTAGTCTATAGTCAATGGTCTAGACTATAATCTAGTCTGTAGTGCGGCATAGTCTAGTGCATTTCTAGCCTATAGTTTCTGTTCCCCCCACTTTTAAAGGGTTACAATTTCACTGTCCCTTTTAAATGCACTTTTAATCATAATTTGAATATTTCTTTTCTCGACGCAAAACAAGTTTATTTAATTAAACGAAGAAAAAACAAGACAATAGAAAGATAGATATTTGAATACCAGGAAAGTACAAAAAAATTGTTTTTAATTATGAGACAATATAACTCGACCACTAAACAGCAAAGAGGGCCATGTTTTTCCCCACTTATTGTTCAAACATTTAACCAGGTACTTGTAGTAATAATTGTCGTTTAGTTTTTTTTTATGTCTAAGCAAATATTTAATTAGGCATTTTTTTATTATTAATATTTTGATTGATATTATGTAAATGAAGAAAGTCAGCGTGTGTCGCACCGTGCGGCCTTATGCAAACGAAACCGACAGTCAAAAGATGGTTATAAAAAAAAATACTTCAAAAAAATAGTAATAGAAAGGTTATAAATTTAAAAACGCTACTTGAATATTTTATACGAAAAAAAAAATAATAGTAATTTGTCATTTAAGTTTATAATATTTAAGCAAAATTGTCCAAAAAAGATATACCCTACAGATGGTGATCGTGGTAGATAAATGCATATATCTTTTATCCTATTACCATAATTGAACTTTCTAATTGGAGAGATAAGACGATCTTTTAAACTAAAAATATACTGTTCAGCAATTTTTCTACACATTGCCTGTAATTTAGACAGGGTTTGTCATAAATGTCTAATATAGTTATAAGAAAAACAAAAACTGTAACTAATATAGCAACTACGACACACCACATTGTTGGCAAATCTTTCAATTTTTCATCGCAGGTATATCAAAACTATGAGAGATATTAAGATCTTTCTATATGTAGGGTGCATCAAACAATTCCCCTATACCACTTATATATACCTCTATATACCTCTTATAATAAAAATAAAACACTTTTTTGGACAAACGAGAATTTCTTCTTTTGTTTAATTGTTTTAAAACATTAAAAATACATTAAAATAATAATAATTATTATTACTATTATGATTATTGTTGATGTAACTGAATTATTATATAACGAAAATAGTCACAAAGAAAAAGCGAAGGAAATTGTTACTTACAACAGTTAAATGTAACAGCAATAAGTTATAAAAAAAAACGAAATGTCATTAATACAGTTCACTAAAGAGGGAAAATCAGTAAATAGAAAAAATGCTATTTGCAATAGAGGAATTTTGTATGTGATACAATTCGATTAGAAATCATGTGCAGCATCATCTTCCTCATCACGACCGTTACATATTTGCAGTTAATTTGTAGGTATTAGTGACTTACTTCTTCTATAGATTGCAGTGAGAGGCAAAAGAAAAGTATTTTTTTAAGAGAATTGATTTCTAATAAAAAAAACCTGAATATATGAGATCTCCTTTCTTCTTATTCGGGACTTACCATTATGTTTTGGATCTAATAAACCATTTAAAGAACTTACCTAAAAAGAGACAAACAGAAATATAAAAAAATATAGATTGATAGATAGATGGATAGATAGGTAGATGGATAGATAGATAGATAGATAGATAGATAGATAGATAGATAGATAGATAGATAGATAGATAGATAGATAGATAGATAGATAGATAGATAGATA
>NC_060954.1:41961704-41998877 GCF_022045245.1 Lucilia cuprina
TAGACTATAGACTAGACTATAGACTAGACTATAGACTAGACTATAGACTAGACTATAGACTAGACTATAGACTAGACTATAGACTAGACTATAGACTAGACTATCTTAGACTATAGACTAGACTATAGAGTCGCCTACAGACTAGACTAGAAACTATTCTACAGACTTTACTATAGACTAGACTATATACTATATTCTAGACCAGACTTTAGAGTAGACTATAGACTAGACTTTAGATCAAGTGATTTACTTGTTTAGTTGATCTACTTGCATTGATGTAATGAAAAATTCACATTGATGCTATGAATCAGTGCAATCAGATTTTGATGTAAAATTTTGTTGCAATAAACACATTTTTATTACGATAGTGTAATAACAAAACAAGATACATTTTGGTCAACTTTTCAACTGCCTTGAAGGGGTTAAAATTTTTAAAATATTTCTAATACAAAAAACCCAACAAATAATAAAACACTGTAAAAAAGCGCACTTTACAAGTAGATAACATGACATTATTTATAAAAAACTTGCACAGGTAATTATTGTATAATTATATTGTAAGTATAAGTATGTCAAATAAGCAAAAACATAATATTGAAAGTAAAAAAAAAGACATAAAAAATGTACACATTTTTTAACACAAAATCAACTTGTCTATAACTTAATAGGACTACAATATAAAAAAACAAATCCTATAGATTGATTAAACAAATACATTATAAAGTCTTAAACCACTACTTCATAAACTTTACATAATGTTCCAAAACCTCATAGAGGAAAACCACCAATGATATAGAAATCCCTAAGACCCAAATCAATAAAATGCCAACAAAATTCGACATTCCCAATTTGACAGCACCATTATCCTCCATATTCGAATACATAGAGGCCTCGACTTGTTTCTGCTTTTGTACATTCAAATTTATAGCCACTATACGCCATTCCCAGTATTTGTCTAAACCTGCCGAATGCCACCAATATATTAAATGATCGAAACGATCCAACAGAGGCCAGTTACGTTTGACAAAGGCCACGGTGTATTGAAAATATAAATCTTCTTTCATGATCTTCAAATGTTCAATAGTTTGGGAGGACAAATAGTCGCCAATGGCGTAATGACCTGAAAATAATTGTTTTCTTATCAAATTTAATTTTAACGTTGGAATAAACCGTTACCAAATGGCAAACGTTCTACGGTAAAACCCATATCGGATCTAGTCCTAGCCAATACTTCCAGTTCATCATCGTTGTAAATAAAGAAATTTTGTAAAATACCATTCATGCGGTCCTATTATAAATTAAATGGTTATTTTACTATAACAGATACAGTTAATAATCTCACATACATCATCGGTATAACGTATAGCTGATACCCATGCTTCAGAATTCGCCGACCACAGAAGATTATGATAAAGCATGCCATCAATTGTATCCGCAGCTTTATCGTAACTGTAAATAAAGTGAACCAAATAAAAACAATTAAAAAATTTTCAAGATATTAAAAATGAATTTACATCGAAATTCAAGAATTCTCACCTTGGTATTGTTAAAATACTCGATAAACCTCCACTATAGATGCTGGTCAAAATTATATCGTTCATAAAACAAGTAAATAGCAAAACTCTCACCGTAAATGATCGGACATAGGAATTATTCGATTGCGAGAGAAATAGTTTTATAGCCGTAGCACAGCCAAATTTAAAACTAGCATACCACGAGTTATCTTCCGCTATAAAATTCGCTTCAAATTTATGGGCACAACTGAGACTTATAATTTCTATGAACAAATAAATGAGAACAGCTAACCAGAGCATGAACTGAAAAGGTTCCAATGGCAGCAGCCAACTAGCTAAACGCCTGCGCCAACAAAGCATGAGGTAAATAAATTAATGTTTAAAAGAAATCTTGAAAATGGATACTTGCCTCGGTGCTGGTACCAGACATGTTATACCAGATCGCACTAAATACATAGACATATCCAGCTGAAGGTAAACATTGTCCCTGTAATAGTTTTAAATCGAATTCCGAGATAGGTATATAGATAGATAGATAGATAGATAGATAGATAGATAGATAGATAGATAGATAGATAGATAGATAGATAGATAGATAGATAGATAGATAGATAGATAGATAGATAGATAGATAGATAGATAGATAGATAGATAGATAGATAGATAGATAGATAGATAGATAGATAGATAGATAGATAGATAGATAGATAGATAGATAGATAGATAGATAGATAGATAGATAGATAGATAGATAGATAGATAGATAGATAGATAGATAGATAGATAGATAGATAGATAGATAGATAGATAGATAGATAGATAGATAGATAGATAGATAGATAGATAGATAGATAGATAGATAGATAGATAGATAGATAGATAGATAGATAGATAGATAGATAGATAGATAGATAGATAGATAGATAGATAGATAGATAGATAGATAGATAGATAGATAGATAGATAGATAGATAGATAGATAGATAGATAGATAGAGATAAATCTACTTTTCATAGTTTCTCACCAAGAATACATAGCTCCTACAGCTATTTCAGCTTTGCCATTAACCACCATTCCCAAACTATAATCTCCCGTCAAATTCGGATAAACTTCGCCCCAATCTGTAGCTTCAGCTATAAAACGACAAAAATTATTCTAAAACCCACAAAATACAAAAAAAATCTTGCGCACTTACAACTATCAATCCATACCGTACAATTATAGATTTCGCAAAATACAAGTAATACATGAGTTTCGGTACCATCTATTTGTACCGCCCCCAATGAAGAATCTCCATAAGCCACATCGTAAGAATTATTACATTTTTCAACATAATTTATAACAAAATAAGGTCTATAATCAAAACCGGCAGCAATTACTTCACGGCCCTTTAAATTTGTGATTTTATCGGGAAATAGAGAGCGATTGTATAGAAAGCTTGCATTTGTAGTATAAAATTGGTCCAGAAATAATAAGGAATATTGCTGTTGTGATTTTGGTCCATTAAATTTATTAGTTTTTAAGTTAAAAATCTCAATTGAAGAAGTATGTTTGGAGACTAATAAAATAGAATTTTGTGCTAAAAAAGGTTTTATTTTTTGGACATTTTTAAAAAATTCTGAAAACTTTAAGAATACCTTCAAAAAATGGATGTTTTACGAAATTTTCTTCAAAAGTTTCTTCTAAATAACCGAAAACAAAACGATTTCTTTTGGAACGCCAGACAGAGTATTGACTGGCATTAATGAAACTTTCAATAAATGGCAGAATATGATCGTGAAAAACTAAAAAGCTCTAAAATAAAAAAGAAATGTAATTAATATTTCTTTAATTCAGGAAAACTTTACCTCACAATGTGATTTCTCAATGGCCATTGTTAGTTTCTTCGTAAGTTCATTATATCTGAGATTATTATCTGATAAACGCTTTTCCAAGATCTTAAAATCCGTAATATCTTGTTCAAAAGATTTTCGTAAACTGTTTAGTTCTATATTTAAGACAGAATAATATTCCCGAAAATTTAAAGTTGTTAAATGAAATTCCACCAAAGGATTCCATATCAGACAAATGGTAGTATCTTGCAAATATAGTTGGGCTGTAAAAAAATTTGTTTAACATTATTTTATATATCTAAATTTTGTTCTTATATATTTTACTTATGGCACTAATAACTTGTGACCAGTTGAGCGCAGTGGTTAACATTTTAGTTGTTCCAATTAAATTGCAATGTTTTTGTTCTGTTCAATTTCTTTGTTTTTATTCAAAATTATTTGGTTCAAATTATAACATTTTATATGCTTGCTTTTATTGGTTTTAAGCATTACCTACTCGTTTTTTTACATGTAAATGCTTTTAAATAATTTTATTTGTTTAACAAATTATTCTTTAGTTGTTACAAAAATTAAGTAATTTTTAAGGAAAAAATTATTAAAACAAATAAAATAGTTTTTGTTATTTTTGTTTATATGAAGTAAATTATTGCTATTGTTTGCTTTAACCGTTGACCCAAAATGACACCATAGCACATACGGCCACCTTATGATTGGTACATTTCACCCATGTTCCAAAGAATCCCTCTTAAATGTTTGACCATTTAATAAAAAAATTTAAATAATGGAAAAAAAAGTAATTCGTTTATTTTTGCACAAATAATTTATTAATTTTGAATTTTATTTGTTGTTTGCTTTATTTTTCCCAACTTGTTTGCTTAACTATTTGCACTTAATTTTAGAATTGCGAAAGCTTAACGGTTAATTTATCACTATTTTTATATTCATACAAAATTATACACATCCTTAGTATGTAATTATACAGTGGCGGCAAACGAAATAGAAACTAACTTTTATCTGTATTAGTACTTTGTATGCGTCGAATGTAACAACGTTGTAATGGTGTAACAACGTACCTAGTTCCGATAGATAGATAGATAGATAGATAGATAGATAGATAGATAGATAGATAGATAGATAGATAGATAGATAGATAGATAGATAGATAGATAGATAGATAGATAGATAGATAGATAAAAAAATAAATAATATTTAACCGTTTCCATTAAATGGTCAAGACATTCGTGTATAAATGGCAATGTAGGTTCAAAAGTTTACCTCACAACAACATCGGTCTTTTAGATTAATAGATTACAAAGATTTTGCGGGAATAAGCTGATGATGAGAGGTCACTTCAGAAGGTGTGAGCATATACAACAATACAAAAATATAGAATCGAATTTAGATGAGAACAGTTTTACGCCAAAACAATAAATTTGTCATTGTCAGACTTTTTCATGTAAATGAGCGCATAACATGTCCAATAACGGTTTAGATGTATTTCCTATGAACTGATACTAATATACAGTGTATACGCACTGTTCTTTCAACCTAACCTATTATTTTTGACCCCACATTATTTATTTTGACCCCGTATTATTTATTTACAATTATGTACATTAGATATGCGCATTTAAAAGAGGACACTAGTTTCGCCTTACGATCGTATTTCTAAATCTCATTAAATCTCAATCTTTCGAAATGAATTACGAATGAAGATTATAAAAGGAAACAAAAAGTACTAAACCAATACTTAAGAATCACTCTCGGGGATTTTTTTTTTTTTTGGTATTAAGCAATAACTTATTTCATATACAAGTATAATTATATACGTTGTCCTTGTTTAAAATGAGGACAATCCTAATGCTCGTGCATGACCTGCTAATTTTGACATTAATCAATGTTTGTCTACTTGACATTTGTATTTTAAATAAACAATGTTTAATTTTGGCTAAAAAAAAATTACATTGACATTTTAACACACTGACACATATTAGGGCAAGTTCTTGACACTCTTGCTTACGCATAGGCAGTTAAATAAGTAATTATCTCGCTCGCTTACTAAATAGATGAAACAAGCTACTTAAAACTATACTTACATATTCTCCTTGTGCCAAGCACTGGTAAAGACCTTCCACTTTATCTTTACATAATGATGTATATTTCTTCTTATCATTTGCAAATGATAAGATATTAAGAATATTTAGTTTAGTTTTTTTTTTTTTTTGCTCTTAATATTTTACGGTTAGAGTGTTAAGTCTATAGATTTATCAAAACTCAGTTTTATTTTATTTATTTATCAAACAAATTTTATCTGGTTAAAACAAAAACGAAAAGTTAAATATACATTTTGCAGCATTAATAAGTAGTCTACGTATAATCAAAACGTGAACGGAAGTTGTAAATTATTTATAGCTTCTCAGTTAATAATAAAATAATCTAATAATAATTAGTAATTAAACATTATAAAAAGAGTTTTGATAAAATGTTTCATATAACATTATTTATATTATATTTACAAAGAAGAAATTTAAAAAGAAAACATTCAGCAAGTGTAAGTGAAGTTGTAGTGATAAGAAATTATGAAATACAAATAATTTTAATCCAAGTTTAAAAATTCGTTTGAAAAAAATACTTTTACTAAAACCATAGTTTTTATTCCTCTCTCTCATGGCAGTTTCAGATCATACTTATATCTGAAACCCAAATTCGCGGGAAGAGTAAGTGGCGGTTAAAAGACTGATGCATGATAATAGTCAATATTTCGGGATAAGTTCGGTGCTGTTGCCGAAAATCAATAGATACCCCACAGAGGAGTGACTGTGGGAGTAAGCGTTGGAAATGGGTTGGAGTCAATTGTATATGATACGGAGTGAATGTAAAGGTATACGGGCCTTACCCCACCCGTATACCTAAATGAATGTGTCGTATGTTTTTCTCTATGAATGTGTCGAATAAATGAGATGTGTGCTGGGTTGAATGATGATGGATGAAAGGTATCATATACAAGTGATACCAATTAATTTTCCTTCCTTGTCCAGATATGTTCAGAGTATGCTCTGTTCATATCAGACTTACCACAGCGTGTCACTGTGAGTAAGAACAATGTCTACGGCTTATTGATGGATCGTGCTTCGGTCCACCGGTTACATCTCTAGGTGCTGTTGCCGAATCAACAGAGCCATAGTAGTGTGGTTGTCTTTCAACGTGACTACTTTGGCAAGAGATTAGATAGCTCGAGTACTCCAGCAAAGTACTTGCGCATGGACCGGTCATAGCCTATGTGCAAAAATTGCCACCTGAGTTCTTCATTGAAGACAAAGGGGCGATGGTAGACCGTTCTCAAGTCTACCCTGTGGATGAAAAAGACCACCGTGGGATAAGGCCGACACGGCAGGTGCTCACGTTAAAACTCTCGACAGTCTGTACCAGACATATACATTGGGAATCAATTTATACGTCCACATTCCCTTTGTTGATGTCGACCACCAGGACTGCCATGTCACAATGCTGTCCATTCAGACATTTCTGATAGCATTTTCAGGCTGCGCTGTACCTTTCAGTTCATATGTACATTTCGCGATAACAGAAGCTGCTTCATCCGATACTGCCCTATACTCACAGCATACTCATAGCGTTGTAAGCCTATATACAGAGTTAATCTTAAATCTAGCATTAGTTTTGAGCCTAGTAGACTCAGCCCATATCGAAGCTCCGTATAGTATGGTGCTCTTCAAAAATCCTGTGAGGATTTTCCTTTTTAAATACTTAGGACCCCTTGTGTTAGGTCCTAAGTTCAGTTCTTATGTAACTAAGATGATGTCTGAATGATAGACGGTTGTCTATCATGACGCCCAAATATTTAAGGTAGTATTTGGTTTTGATTTCGCAATCTCCACTACGACCCTCATTTTTATGCTCAGCTAACAAAAGTTTCACTGAATTCAGCCACGATTTAACCTACGAATTGTTATTAATATGTCCTCAGTTTTATGCTCAGCTAACAAAAGTTTCACTGAATTCAGCCACGATTTGACCACAACAATACTACTTTCAGCAACTAATCTAGTTCCTCCAATAGTCTTTCCCACGATAGTTAGCGGCGCAATATCATCGGCATCGGTAGGTTCAGCCTTAGAACACCATCGTATATTACGTTCCATAAAAGGGGTCCCAACACGAATCCTTGAGGAACTCCACCCGTTATGCCGTATCCCTTATCGGTATCATAAACTAGAACTCTGTTTCTAAAGTAATCCTTAATAATTGCTACTAGATATGCTGGTGTATTAGGGAGTCTTAAAGGCATTTTTGACGTCCAGAGTTACGATGATGTAGTACTCTTTGTCGCCATTTCTCCAGCATTTGCCTTTGAGGAAAAAGAGCCTCTACAATCATGATTGCATCTATAGTTGATCTACGTTTTCGAAAACCACATTGGGTGTCAGAGTCAATATGCTCCTGCAATCTATGGCAGACAATTTATCTATCTATCTATCTATCTATCTATCTATCTATCTATCTATCTATCTATCAATCTATCTACCTATCTATCTATCTATCTATCTATCTATTTATCTATCTACCTATCAATCTATCTATCTATCTATCTATCTATCTATTTATCAATCTATCTATCTATCTATCTATCTATCTATCTATCTATCTATCTATCCGTCTATCTATCTATTTATATATCTATCTTTCTATCCATCCATCTATCTATGTATCTTTCTATCTATCTATCTATCTATCTATCTATCTATCTATCTATCTATCTATCTATCTGTATATAAAGATACATTCTGGACCCAAGTAAGGCTTTAGCGTTTCCGATGCTCAAATGCCTTCCATACGTTTAAAATCAAATTGTCTTGGATTTTAAATTTATTTCTTAAAAAAATAATTCAACAAAAATTTCTCTAAATATTCGATAATGACTCAAGTTAATCAAACTATTTATTTAAATATAATTAAACTAATTAATACTTTCTATAACAAAATGAACACTTGTCAATAAACATAATTTTAAACATTAATTTTATGTTTTTTTTTTTTTAAACATTTTTAAAAAGAGTTTTTAATAGTTTTAAGTTTTATTAGTTAAATGTCAATTCGGTTGGTCTTGTAACTTAAAATAAAAAAATAACTTACAAATCACTGTAACTATATTTAGAAAGTCGGTTTAAATAAATAATGTTTTATAGCCCTTTATGGTAGCAGAAGCGTTTGCATTTCACGCTCGCGGATGAAGTGAAATGCCAAATGAATGTGACTGTAACTGCTGGACACGTAGAAAATCAATTAAATATAATTTCAACAACTTCTTGCTGATTTTTTTGTTAGTTTAAACTAAACTGCGAGAGAAAGAGATTGAAAGGAAAAATAAACTGTAAAAAAGTAAAATTAAAAAAAAAAATGCTTTAAATTTATAATTTAAAATATTTATATATTTTAATATATCTGTGTATATATGAATACATATATAATTGTCTGCAATTAAAACTTATCGACCATTACGGGTTTTTGAACTTCTTTTTTTTTCGAAAAATATAAAACAAAAAATAAAAATAATTAATGCCAAAAAAATTTAGAAATTATAAACAATTTAAAGATCTTGTTTTATGTACTTATGTGTGAAGATTTCCAAAATCCAACAAAAAAAATCATTAATATTTAAACATAAAACAATAACATCTACACATTTTAAAATATAAAACAAACAAAAACCAAATTATCAAAAAACAGAACTTTCTTTTAAAAGAAGAAATTTAAATATAGAAAAATAAAAACCAAAAATATAATTTAACAAAATTTCTAAATTTACAAATGAATGATTTGTTTTTTCCAAAACAAATACAAAAATAATTTAACAAATAAAATAAAAGTAGGTAACAAATACTACAAAAACAAAATGTTACTTCTAATAATAAATTAAATATTATGTGTTTGTTTATAACGCTCTGTTTAACCGGGTGTCTCTTATTTTCCAAGACACTTGGATCGTATCGTATAATTAGTCAATGATTAATTATTTACAATTAGAAATGTTTTCCTCTTTTAAGGAAATCTAAATATGCATGAAGTTTAACTGAAGAATTTTCTTTTTTTTTTGTAATAGATATCAAAGACTTTTTAAGAATATACGTATGTAGAATCAAAAGTGAATGTAACAACAACAACTGTAGTTTGCAGGTGTTTTTCTAACAAATACTTACATCGTTGTCATAAATTTAAAAGCAGCTCTAGAAGAAAATGTAGAACAAATTCAAAAATTTTCTTTAAGAAGTATTTTTAAATTTAATTGAAAATTATTCTCTTAAATTCTTAGAGTATTATGGTACAATACTTATAATTCACTTGCGCATTTTAACAGCAAATCCAAATGGTTTTAATAATTATATTAATAAATAACAATGGTATCAGAAATTAAGTTGAAAGTTTGCAAAAAATTTCAGTCTGGAAAGTTGCAGTTTACTATCAAATCTCTCTCCAACTCTAATAGGCTGAACTGGAACTTAAGTTATAATTCATAGGAACTACAGGAGTTAAGTTTACAAACAGTATGACAGAGATTGCTATCGGGAACTTATTCAAAGAATTCTGAAAAACAGGCGAGCGTATCCGAAAGATAATCTATCTATCTACCTATCTATCTATCTATCTATCTATCTATCTATCTATCTATCTATCTATCTATCTATCTATCTAACTATCTATCTATCTATCTATCTATCTATCTATCTATCTATCTATCTATCTATCTATCTATCTATCTATCTATCTATGTATCTATCCATCTGTCTATCTATCTATATATCTATCTATCTATCTATCTATCTATCTATCTATCTATCTATCTATCCATCTATCTATCTATCTATCTATCTATCTATTTGTCTATCTATGTATCTATACATCTGTCTATCTATCTATCTATATATCTATATATCTATCTATCTATCTATCTATCTATCTATCTATCTATCTATCTATCTATCTATCTATCTATCTATCTATCATTCTATCTATCTATCTATCTATTCATCTATCTATCTATCTATCTATCTATCTATCTATCTATCTATCTATCTATCTATCTATCTATCTATCTATCTATCTATCTATCTATCTATCTATCTATCTATCTATCTATCTATCTACCTATCTATCTATCTATCTATCTATCTATCTATCTATCTATCTATCTATCTATCTATCTATCTATCTATCTATCTATCTATCTATCTGTCTATCTATCTATCTATCTATCTATCTATCTATCTATCTATCTATCTATCTATCTATCTATCTATCTGTCTATCTATCTATCTATCTATCTATCTATCTATCTATCTATCTATCTATCTATCTATCTATCTACCTATCTATCTATCTATCTATCTATCTATCTATCTATCTATCTATCTATCTGTCTATCTATCTATCTATCTATCTATCTATCTATCTATCTATATGTCTATCTATCTATCTATCTATCTATCTAGCCTACTCAATCTATCTATCTATCTAGCCTACTCAGTACTGCAGACTTCAGTCTAGTCCTTAGTGAATCCTACAGTATAATATGTAGGTCCTGCGTTCTTACTCTCTATTGTCGCTCTATTGTCCCTGCACCGTGTTTTAATTTTGGCTTTTCTGTCAGTGTTCCTATCTTTATCGTTTTATACCTTTCGGACAGGTGTGATTACAGCCATTTCTTGAATAAATGCAGACCAGACATATAGTCTAATATGTAGACCCTACTTTAATCTAATCTATAGTCCATATTATTTTCCAGTCTTAAGATCAGAATATAACATAATGTACCAAGTCCATTCGAGCCTTATTTCTAGAGTATTGACTAGTATATAGTTCAGAATATAGTCTAGTGTGTAGTTCCTATAGTCTAGACTCTAGACAATACTACATATAGAATACTATATAGTATAGTACATAATTCCAGACTTCAGTCCAGTCTCCAAGCCCACACCTAAGTCTATACTAAAGACCAAACTCTAGTCTAATTGATAATTGAAATTTAATATAGTCTACTGTCAAGAAAAAAACAAAAATATCAACGCCTCCAATTACAAATTCATTACTGGATTTAAAAGTCTGTAACTAATATAAACATTAAAAACAAATTTTAAATTAACTCCATCTATGACATTGAATTAAACAAAAAATACATATAAAATAATTTATTAAACAAAACTATTTGTTAACTTAATACTCCGTAAGACAACAACCAATTATTTTAACAAAATAGTTATGACAATTATTTAGCTGGAAAATGAAGACAAACAGAAATTTTGGTTCCCACAATTGAAAGTAATAAAAAATAATTAAATACATGCTACACATACTATGAACATAAACAACTATAAAAACATTTTTAAAGAATACAATATTTCTAACAAGATTACCTCATTTTGTCGCCAACAAATAGATGAAAATGTTAGTTGCACCCACAAAACATTAGTAGTTGCCAAAATGTGCAAATATGTAGGGCTCCGGCATGGTAAATAAGAATCATTAACAACAATTACGCCTTAAACTTAAGTGTTTCTTTTTCTATTTAATGACACCTAAAATTAACTGGGTCTCGTTTTTTTTTGTTGTTTGAGATTTGGAAAAATTGTTCAAAAAAAAATCATCATGTTTAAGCTAAACTTCCGCGAAACAAAAAATTAACCAAAATATAAACAAAATTATATTTATTTATTTATAACAAAAGTAACTTGGAAAAAAGATACAACAAAATAATGACCATTTAGTTGGACACAAAGTGAAATTATTTTAAATTTCAAACAATTATAACTATTATATTTAATAGCTTAAACATAATATTAGTTGTACGAAAAAAAAACACGAAAATTGGTATAAACAATTTATGTGTTAAATATTTATGTTCATATGTTATGCTGATTATTAGTGTGGTATTTCAGGTTTTATTGTAGATGACAGATAATTGCAGAATTTTCGGAAAATAGAACTATAGTCTATAGCCTAGAACATATTATAGATTGCAGACTAGACTAGACTATAGTCTAGACTATAGACTAGACTATAGACTAGACTATAGACTAGACTATAGACTAGACTATAGACTAGACTATAGACTAGACTATAGACTAGACTATAGACTAGACTATAGACTAGACTATAGACTAGACTATAGACTAGACTATAGACTAGACTATAGACTAGGCTATAAACTAGACAATAGACTAGACTATACACTAGACTATATACTAGACTATAGACTAGACTGTAGACTAGGCTATAGACTAGACTATAGACTAGACTATAGACTAGACTATATACTAGACTATAGACAAGACTATAGACAAAACAATAGACTAGACTATAGACTAGACTATATACTAGACTATAGACTAGACTATAGACTAGGCTATAGACTAGACTATAGACTAGACTATATACTATACTATATACTAGACTATAGACTAGACTATAGTAAGGTCAGTAAGGGCTATAGATTAGATCTTTGTCAGCTTCTATACCTTTAAATTTTCAAAAATAACTCTAAACTAAAACTTCAACAAAATTCGGAAAATTTTCTTCATTATTCCATAAAGTGTGTATGTGGGTCTACTGTCTATTAAGTTTATCTCTAACTTAAGCAGCTGATTAAAATAAATCGGTTTATAAAACTTTTACTTATTTAAGTTTTTCTTTAATTAATTTCTAGCAAACATAGACCACATGTCTGCTACTTTAACTTACCTACATATGCATGCACATTATAATGTTATAACAGCAGTTTGATGCTTGTCTTCTATTAGAATATAAATATTTATAAAATTGTTAATATTACACATTTGGTGGGGAATTACCAACACCTTCTTGCTAGACAGTAAGTCATTCAGCCCATTCACACATCACTCTCATTTTCATTCGTTTCCAAACAACACAAATTAGAAAACCAAACACTGAAAACCTCAAAGTTTTATAAATATTTAAAACATCTAATTTTTAACTCTTCACCTTTTGATGGTGTTTTTCTTTAGCTTTAACCACAAATGAAAATGAAATTATGTTAGTAATACCGTTATATTAGAATATAATTAGCCATCACAATCATCATTAACTTTTAAACAAGCCCCAACTAACTTTACTTGCCAACAGTTAGAAAACTGAAAAAAATACTATAAACAAAAAGAAAAACAAAACCACGCGTATGTCTTCAGAGTGAATGAAGGCATAAAGTTTAACAGCAAAATTTTAAACAGAAACTCATAGTCATGTTAAAATTACATACAAACAAATATTGTTGTCACATACAACATACAGACATACTTTAAAGAAGAGGAAAAATAACGCTAATTCACATCGGAGAAAGAAACTCCAGTTTTTTAATACTTTGAAAACTTAGCTTTGTGACGCTGTTTTGGCGTTGATCATGATGAAGATGATACACATCATCGTCATCGTATTAAAGCCGTGTCAGTAACAAGTGTTAGTTAGTAACACTTTCGTTACCACTCCATACTATGATTATTATTGTCTTATTATACCCTTCACCAAAAGGATGAAGTTAAGTTTGTCATGTCGTTTGTAAGACTAAACTATAGACTAGACTATAGACTAGACTACAGACTAGACTATAGACTCGACTATAGTCTAGACTATAGACTAGACTATAGACTAGGCTATAGACTAGACTATAGACTAGACTACAGACTAGACTATAGACTAGACTATAGACAAGACTATAGACTAGACTATAGATTAGACTATAGACAAGACTATAGACTAGACTATAGACTAGACTATAGACAAGACTATAGACTAGACTATAGACTAGACTATAGACAAGACTATAGACTAGACTGTAGACTAGACTATAGACAAGACTATAGACTAGACTATAGACTAGACTATAGACTAGACTATAGACTAGACTATAGACTAGACTGTAGACTAGACTATAGACAAGACTATAGACTAGACTATAGACTAGACTATAGACTAGACTATAGACTAGACTATAGACTAGACTATAGACTAGACTATAGACTAGACTATAGACTAGACTATAGACTATAAACTAGACTATAGACTAGACTATAGACTAGACTATAGACTAGACTATAGACTAGACTATAGACTAGACTATAGACTAGACTATAGACTAGACTATAGACTAGACTATAGACTAGACTATAGACTAGACTATAGACTAGACTATAGACTAGACTATAGACTAGACTATAGACTAGACTATAGACTAGACTATAGACTAGACTATAGACTAGACTATAGACTAGACTATAGACTAGACTATAGACTAGACTATAGACTAGACTATAGACTAGACTATAGACTAGACTATAGACTAGACTATGGAGACTAGACTATAGACTAGACTATAGACTAGACTATAGACTAGACTATAGACTAGACTATAGACTAGACTATAGACTAGACTATAGACTAGACTATAGACTAGACTAGACTATAGACTAGACTATAGACTATAGACTAGACTATAGACTAGACTATAGACTAGACTATAGACTAGACTATAGACTAGACTATAGACTAGACTATAGACTAGACTATAGACTAGAATAGACTAGACTATAGACTAGACTATAGACTAGACTATAGACTAGACTATAGACTAGACTATAGACTAGACTATAGACTAGACTATAGACTAGACTATAGACTAGACTATAGACTAGACTATAGACTAGACTATAGACTAGACTATAGACTAGACTATAGACTAGACTATAGACTAGACTATAGACTAGACTATAGACTAGACTATAGACTAGACTATAGACTAGACTATAGACTAGACTATAGACTAGACTATAGACTAGACTATAGACTAGACTATAGACTAGACTATAGACTAGACTATAGACTAGACTATAGACTAGACTATAGACTAGACTATAGACTAGACTATAGACTAGACTATAGACTAGACTATAGACTAGACTATAGACTAGACTATAGACTAGACTATAGACTAGACTATAGACTAGACTATAGACTAGACTATAGACTAGACTATAGACTAGACTATAGACTAGACTATAGACTAGACTATAGACTAGACTATAGACTAGACTATAGACTAGACTATAGACTAGACTATATACTAGACTATAGACTAGACTATTACTAGACTATAGACTAGACTATAGACTAGACTATAGACTAGGCTATACACTAGACTATTGACTACACTATAGACTAGACTATAGGCTAGACTATAGACTAGACTGTAGACTATACTATAGACTAGACTATAGACTCGACTGTAGACTGGACTATAGACTATAGACTAGACTGTAAACTTGACTATATACTAGATTATAAACTATACTATATACTAGACTAGACTAGACTTTAGACTAGATTATAGACTAGACAAAAGACTAACAATAGACTAAACTATAGACTAAACTATAGACTAAACTATAGACTAAACTATAGACTAGGCTATAGACTAGACTATAGACTATACAATAGTTTAGACTATAGCCTGCACTATCGAATATAGACTAGACTATAGTCTGAACTATAAATTAGACTACAGTCTAATCTATAGTATTCGATATAAACTTAATTATAGTCTGGACTATAACTAAACTATAGTCTGGTTTATAAACTAAACTATAGTCAGGACTTAAGACAAGGATATAGTAAGGTCTGTAAACTAGACTACAGTCTTGACTGTAGACTAGACTACATTCTGGAATATAGACTAAACTATAGGCTGTGTGTGTAAGGTGTATATAAGTTTCGTACTCTACCAAGTAAAGCACTCATGTTTTATTTTCCAATTTCTACTTCTTAAGTTTATTTTTGCTTTTTACTATTTACTATTCGTGTTGGAATTGTATCTTTTAAATTTTGTGCATCATTTTCAGTTTAACACTCTAGTTGTAGAAAAAAAAAACAATAACAAACAATATAATAAATAAAACAACATTAAAATATACTACAAATTATGCTTGACTGCATTTGTAGTAAAAATAATTTCAAATAAAAATGTTGTATGAATGAATTCCATGATTTTGTCTGCGCTTTAAAATTTTTAACATAAGCACGTAAATAAAATTTATTTTTTTTTTTTACTTTTTTTCACTTTTCTTTAAATTATCTAAAATTTAAGGAAAGTATAAAGATTAAATATAGAGATGTCTTTGCTTTCATCTAATTTTAATTAATTTATAAGTTGAAGGTTTAAAATGTAAAAATTAGCAATTCATCCATCCTCTTAGGTCCTTACAATGTAGGTGTTAGCAGGCAGGTACTTAAATTGATACCATTCGTTGTCAAACTGAAATATATCTATCGTTCATACATAATTTTTGTTTCCGAAACTACAACAACTTCATTATTATCTTATATCTCAATAGGAAAATTTTAAATAAATTTCAAATATAAAACAAACAAAATAGCGGTTATTTATTGTTCACAAACAATCTAAACAAGTCTATAATTCCTTTCTAAATTGTTTATGATACATTTGAAATTGTATATCAGTGGGCTTTTATACTACAAAAATGCACTAAACCCATTCTATTCATATGTAAATTGCACTTGACTGCAATCATCTCCGATAGCTTTTGTTTAGCAGTCATGGTCATTTTCAAATACCTAATGTTCACGTTTCATCAAAAGATTTATGTATTTGAATCTCATCATGTTCATCATAAAACTTCCTATTTGTTTTTTAATAAATATTAAAAACAATTTTGGTTAAACAGATTTTTTTTTTTGAAAAACTGTTGAGGTCGTCTTGTATTTATTATAAATTTTTAAAAACATTTAAATTCATTGAAGGTTTTAGATACTATTTTAATTACACATTTAAAGATAATACTATTTTTTATTAAATTCTTTTTTTTTTATTCTGTTTATTTACAGGTACGTAAAGCACATAAAAAATTACTCTACCACTATAGATTGGGGGTAAGTTTAAAAGAATTAAATTGTTTGAATTTTATGGTTTGTTTTTATATTTTTAACTGATATTTATTTGTTTATCTTAATGGGACATCACATTCATATTATAGGCTTTTGTTAACATTTTATTAGTTTTATTAAAAATAACATTGAACAAAATCAAAATTTTGTGTTGATTTTTGGCAATGACGTGGCAACTAATACCTTGTTCTGATTTCCATGAATGTCTATAGACTTGACTGTAGAATAGAATATAGAATAGACTATAAACTAGACTATAGATTAGACTATATCTATAGTTAGATTGTAGACTAGATTATAAACTTAACGTTATACTATACTACTAAAGCCTAGAGTATAGACTGAACCCTAGACTAGACCATAGACTACACTTTTTAATAGACTATAGACAAGACTATAGACCAGACTATGGATTAAACTAGAAATAGGGCTATAGACTAGATTGTAAACGAGATTATATTCTAGATTTCAAACTAGACTACAGACTTATTTTAGACTATAGACTAGACTATAGACTAGTATATAGACTAGACTGTAGACTAGACTATAGACTATACTATGGACTAGACTATAGACTGGAATATAGACTAGACTATAGACTAGACTATAGACTAGAATATAGACTAGACTATAGACTAGACTATAGACTAGACTATAGAGTAGACTATAGATTAGACTATAGACTAGACTATAGACTAGACTATAGACTAGACTATAGACTAGACTATAGACTAGACTATAGACTAGACTATATACTAGACTAGACTATAGACTAGACTATAGACTAGACTTTAGACTAGACTATAGACTAGACTATAGACTACACTATAGACTACACTATAGACTAGACTATAGACTAGACTATAGACTAGACTATAGACTAGACTATAGACTAGACTATAGCCTAGACTATAGCCTAGACTAGACTATAGACTAGACTATAGCCTAGACTAGACTATAGACTAGACTAGACTATAGCCTAGACTAGACTATAGACTAGACTAGACTATAAACTAGACTATAGCCTAGACTATAGACTAGACCATAAACTAGACTACAGACTAGACTATAGAGTATACTTTCGAATAGACTAAATACAACACTATAGAATAGACTATTGACTACATTATAGACTAGACTTTATGGTTTAGACAATAGACTAGACTATATAATTGACTCTAGACTAGTTTATAGACTAGACAGTAGACTAGAATATAGATTAGACTGTACAGTAGACTATAGACTACACTATAGACATTACTCTAGACTAGGTTATTTGCTAGAATGTAGACTAGACTATAGACTACACTATAGACTTGATTCAAGACAAGATTATATACTAGACTGTAGACTAAAATATATATTATACCATAGACTAGAATAGAGACTAGACTATGGTCTATTTTAGATAATACACTAGGCTATTCACTAGGCTATACTCTAGACTATACACTAGACTGTAGACTAGAATACACTATACTATACACTGAACTAAAGACTAGGCTATTGACTTCAGACTAGATTATTAACTAAACCATAGACTAGAATGTAGACTACACTATAGACTAGGCTTAAGACTCTAGTCCCCATTTTAGACTAGACTGTATATTCTTGCCTCTATTATAGACAAGACTTACCACCACTTGACTGTGAACTAGACTATATGTAGTCCAGAGTGTAGGATATACTATATACTACATTATAGACTAGTCTATAGATTGGAATATATACTGAACTATATAGTGGAGTGTAATCTGTACTACAAAAAAACTAGACCATAGACTGTACTGTAGTTTGTGCTATAAACTAATCAAATGTCTGGCCATAATTAAGTCGACATTATTCTCGACTATTAGTTAGTCAATCGCCTGAGCTATAGGTTAAAACATAGACTACAAACCAGACTTTAATTTAAACTATAATCTGGACTTTATATAAGACTATAGTCTGCCCTGTACTATTGAGTTAATCATATTTTGCTTTATCAACTAGACTATATGCTGGACTATAAAGTAAAATATTGTATGGACTACCATTTTTAATGTGATCTGGAATAAAATCTAAACTGCAGCCTTGACTATAATCTGAACTAGTAGTATAGACTATAATCAGCACTATAATCTTTACTATAGTATTGTTATAGAGATGACCATAGTCTTAACTATAGAGCAAAATATTAGTTTAAGCTGAAATATATAATAGGAACTACTAACTCGACTATAGTATGGACTATAAAATTGATTATGAAGATATTTTCTGCTAAAACAAAAAGAAAGTTTTCTGTAATATTGGGGGAGTCGTTGAGTGTTTTTCTCCGTCATAAACATTTTTCTTGCTTTTAAAAAACTGTCTGTCAAACTTCGAAGTTTTAATTGATTGATGATCCAAACATTTATATTATGATTCATTTTAGAGATATTTGATCTAACTTCTCCTCAAAAAGATATTTATACACTTTTTATTTCTTTTCTATTAAATATAAAAAAAGCTGTAAAATGAAAAACATTTATTTAAAGTTTACTTAACATTTTTCTACGATCGTGTTACAATCGATCTAAAAGTAACAAAGAAGAATTGAAAAAGATCTTGTCAATTAAAAACCTTTAAATGTAACGTGTTTAACAAGAAAATTTTGAAAATTGTGGGGCATACCAACACGTTTTTAAGTGTTTTTTTTATTATCATATTAGGATAAAGAACGTAATGAACTTTGGAGAGGAAAAAAACATAAAAAGATTTCTTTAAAATTGATTTATGGTATAAATTGTTTACAAAACAATTTGTATTGAAGTTGTGATGATCTATTTGAATATTCTTTTGAAATTCAAAGCCCTGAGAAATAAAAAACTCTTGAGGAGTATTTTAAGTCTGAACTGCAACAATCAGTTGCAACAACTAATAGCATTAAAAACCCCAGAAATGGTCATTAAACTTCTTTTTTTAATTTGTTGCAAGTTGCATGTTAACACAGCAGCCGGCTAATGGCAACATTAATTTTACATTTTACTGATTTTGGAAAATGTTGTCAAACTAGAATTTAATTTTAAATTAAGCCGATCAAACCTTGCTTTATAACTTCAGGTTTGATCAAACATGTTGCTTGCTAACTGATCGTGGAAAACATGTTGTGTTTGCCAGTATGTTTATTAAGTTTTGTGGCTTAAACGAAATAGTTTAAGACGAACTTTTGACGGTTAAACATCATGCCAACGGATTATGTATTTCTATAAACGATCGTGTACGGTTTTTTGTTTTCTACTACTTTTAATACAAATTCAAATTAGATCTGAAAAAAACGAGTTGTATATCGGTTTGAAAGTCTGTCAAAACTCTTAAGAGTTTGGGATTAAAGTGTCAAAAAGAAACGAAATAATGAAAAAGAAATAGTAGACCGTTTTTTTATATAATTATGTTAAATTATACATTTTAAATTATTTATTGTTTAGTGTTAATGTTTATACAACAATAATAAAGAAACAAATTTTAATTTGATATGAAGAAAACCCCCCCTTTATGAATATGATGAAAGGGAAAATGTTTGAAATTTATATTTGGTGGTAAACAAAGTTTAATATATTGTATATGAAAGTATGAAATTTGTTTTAATAAAATTATAAATTTTTAAGAAAGACCAACCATAATCAAGGTTAATTTGTTTAAATAATAATAATAGAAAAAAAGTTGAGATTACCAGACAAATAAATGGCCCGTTAAGTGGATTTCAAAGAAATGAAAATAATCTTCAAAAAATTTGTTATAAAAAAATGGTGAAAATATTATTTAAACCAACTGAGAATTATAAGAAAAGTGGACTTTGAAATTTGAATGAAAAGGCCTTTTAAAATTCTGAAAGAAAATTTCAAAATATTTCAAAATTTATCTAAACCGAATGAGAATTATAACAAAGTTTGTGTGAAAGAACTTTCAAAGGCCCGAAACGTGGAAATTATAAACTTTCATGGACTGTCAAATAACTGTAAATAAAAACTATAAAAAGTTTATTAAAACGGGACTCAAACAATCCAAAGTTAAAGCTATTTATGAGCAAATTCCAAAAAATCGTCAAATTCTTTAAAAAACTCAACGAAAAAGTGAACAAAATTTAAAAAAAACTAGCGAACTTAACGAAAATTTCATGAAACGAAATTTTAAGAAAATCTTAAAAGCAAAACGAATAAAAAGTAAAACCAAAAAAAAAAACGAAGAAAAATCTATACAAACACAAAAAATATTAAAAAAAGTGAAAAAGAAACAAAGAAAGTTTAAAATTTTTAACGAAAACTATCGATCAATATCAGAATTCTGAGAAAAAAATCTAACGAAAATAAGAAACTAAACTCAAAAAGTACAAAATTGACAAGGAAAACAAGAATATAGACCCCTCGCCCCAATATCAAACCTAAAGGTCACCTCAAACTTTAACAATTAAAATGTCCACTTTTTTACCTAAAACGGAATAACAGTAAAAAAAAAAACTCATCAAACATGCATCGCATACAACGAAAACCTTCTAGTGAAACTTTAACCAGTGTGGGCATGGATAGCACTATCGATTCGCGAATGTCTAGTGCTGAAGTACCACAAATGGAATTGCTAAAGGTCAATTATGTTCATCAGTGTAAAGAGGCATTTATGACTAAAACCGGTTCAGTACCGAATTATAATTTTATGGAATTTAAAAAATGTTCTCCACATTCTCTTAACGGCATAACACATGCTCTACCCCCGGTTACACGTAAGAATATAGCCCGGGTAACGGTTAATCGTCTGGAGGCTCCCAATAAGCCTTTACCACCACCACCACCCACCGTCGAATCATGGCAATTTTTGCAAAATTCCAAACGTACTACCAATTCACCGCCGAAATTTATAAAGCCACCTCAAGAAGAAAAGAATGAATGTTCCTCGTCTTCGTCATATTGTGCCACAAGCTATGATGGGGCCTCTGAATCGGATGCCACCCTAACGGGAGATGGTGTTAAATCTAATAGTTGGAATTATCGCAATAAAATGTCTACTTGTGACATTAGAAGAGATATGGCTAGGGCTGGTATAAAATCTCGAGCAGATCGTATAGCTCGTATAGAGCGTACCGAGTGTGAGCATAGTAAAACCGAAAGAGAAGCACCGACTCGAGAGCCCGCCATAGAAAGAAACGCTGATAGTAATGTTAATCCCAAAGAAGCGGTAGCGAAAATCAATCAAATGTTTGAGGCACAAAAACAAATAAAAAACTTTCCACCACAACCCAATCGACCGGCACCAGTGCCACACAAAGAACCCAATCGTCGACTTAAACCAACGGCTCCTCTCAAAGATAACGCACAAGTTAGAAGTTCTTTAAACAAATCCAATGATTGTTCAGAATGTTCGGAATGCTCTCAAGAATCTTCACGTACTAATTCCTCTTGTTCCGAAAGTTGTTCCCTTATAAGTCAAGAAACCGTACAATATCGGCGTAGTGAATCGAAAGATCGTAGAGCAATATCACGTATACCCAAACCTATAGCCGACAAACACTCCTCACGTACAACGATGCAAAGTAATGTGCAAAAATCGGATAATGAACGTTCCAAAAGAAATGATAGAATACAAAAATCCAAATCCATAGAACAGCTAAGTGATCTGGATAAAGAAAGTAAAACGGCACAAGACACAAGACACTCTTTGGGTATAGATCAACAGCTGTTAAGAAATACCCGCATTTCAGTGGGTAATTATCAAAAAGCCAAAGTGGAAAGAGTTCATATACGTAAGAAACGTCAACCTCTGTTGATAATAAATCAATTAAATGAACCAGAACTGAAAAGACATGAGGAGGGACAAGTGGAACGTAAATCAACTTGTGGTTATAAAAATTGCAGTTTTGACAATTGTCCCATGTCGCCAGCGGATCATGAAAATAAACATAAACCACCTTTCGATGATGATTGCAATAAATTAAAACGTTTATCTTTGGAAAGTAACTCGGATTCGGGGGTCTCGTCGTCACATGACTTTAAAGACGATAAGAAAAGAATATCGCAGCTAAAAAACATCGATAAGTGTTCGGATGTTAAACAAACACAGAAAAAGGCATTAAATAAATCCGAACACTTTGAAAACTATGCCTATGAAAAGTTCAAATCCGATAAAACCGAAACAGCAAAAGAGCAAAATCTAACGCCTAAAAACTCCGGATCACAAGTGAAAATAGTGCAAAGTTCATTTAACTCACACTACAATACAGCCGATCCCAATGATGTTAGTAATTTTGCCAAAAAGAACCTTACCAAGGCCACTACCAATGAGGCTTTAAATAATTCCTCTTCCCTGATCAAGTCTAGTACCAAACAGTGCAATATAGAAAATGAACAAAGATTGAAATATCAAAATAATTTACAAAAACCCAGTAAAACTTCAACGACCCACATAAAAATCGAAGATGATTGGGTTAAGGAAGAGGGTGTAGAGCAACAAGATGATTATATAGAATGTGATTCTTTAATGATAACCGAGAAACCCATAAGAAAACCCATTAATAGCAATGATAATGCGGTTAAGATCTTTGTAAGAAGTTCTCAGCTATCCAATGACTTATGTAGATCTTCCTGTGCCTCAGCCAACTCTTTTGTTTCACAAACTTCTGTGTGCACACAAAATTCTACCACATCGAACAGTTCATTGACCAGCTCCTCGGTCTCATCAGTGTCTTCTTCGGGTTGTGGCAGTTCTAATGCTGACAATCAATCACTATGCGATTCCGAAAGAGATTGTTGTTGTCAACTTACCAATTCAGCGGGTATGTTTTTCAACAGACCCTGTTCAGCCCTTAGTCATGAACATCAAAGACTATGTGCCGGTTCTCCTCTATCATCCACAGATGCTATAAGTGATATAAGTAGCTGTGTGACGTGTTCCACAAATCCCAGTACAGTTATATCACCCCTGGCACTAGCTAACACCGTACAATGTTGCAACAATAGCAATGGAGTATTTTGGAATAATTCCTATATGTCAATAGAAGCTCAAGACGAGAATAATTTACCACCTTGCTGCTGTAGTGTATCATCATGTGATGATGACAATTGTTCTTATTATGAAGGAGATAATAATAGCAAAAACGTAGGTAATGAACTTGTTGTCCGCTCTCGAGAAAGTGACAGTACAAATAGACTTAATGAAGGTAGAGTTAGTGGTAGTGGTGGTGGTGCTGGCAGTGACAAAGAGAATAAAAAGGAACTTAACTATCAAAAGCATCATACACCGCAGCAACAGCTGCAAATGCGAAATCTAACTTATCAAAATCAACATCCCACACAACAGCAACAACAAACGAAGCGTAATGTACGCAATAGTAGTGCTGAAGAGATATTAATACGTAATAAATTGTTAAGAAAGGTAAGTCGTCATCGTTGTCTATCTTATAATTTAAGGTTGTATATATATACACGTTGTCGTATAATTATCTACTCTATTGAAGCGGAAGCCCACTCACTTAGTTACTCACCCAGACAGGCAAACAGACAGACAACATCAATTGCAACAAATTTTTGTAAATGCAGACGAAATCCAAACAAAAGAAGAGTTCACTTAGTTTCCGTTTCACTTGTTGTCATTGTCGTTAGCATGTCTTAAAAAATATTTCGAAACCCCTAATCAAAAGTTTGAATTTTGTTGTTTTTGTAATTGCTAAAACTTATTTTCTGGATTAATAGTTACTTAAACTTGTACTCACGGAAAATGGACATTATATTGTGCAGAATGTAGTACTTATTAGTTAAGAGGAAATGTAGTTTTCATCGAAGTAAGATTGCAGGATAAATTGATTGCAAATAATAGATAGATAGATAGATAGATAGATAGATAGATAGATAGATAGATAGATAGATAGATAGATAGATAGATAGATAGATAGATAGATAGATAGATAGATAGATAGATAGATAGATAGATAGATAGATAGATAGATAGATAGATAGATAGATAGATAGATAGATAGATAGATAGATAGATAGATAGATAGATAGATAGATAGATAGATAGATAGATAGATAGATAGATAGATAGATAGATAGATAGATAGATAAACCTGTTAATCAAACGACAGTTCGAAATTTCAATGAAATTTGACACATGACATTGTATGGTACCGGAGACGAAGCCTTTTGAAAATGGTTAACATACAAGGGAACCCGCCGTATCTCGACAAAAAGCTGCTGATCCAAGTTCCATACAAGCCTTGACCCTTATGCACTTTATAATTATATGGCCTCAGTTGACCCTAGGCCCTATGAAAAGCCCTCTTCAAAACTTGACTTAAATGTCAACAATTCTCCTAAACAATAAATAACTTATGTAATCTAAGGCAAGGTACAATTCAACCTAAATGTTATATTATGAAAACTAAATCAGCTTTTATTTCTTGCAACAGGTGTAGGGTATTACATGGTCGGTCTCGTCCGACTATTCTTTCTTACTTGTTTTTAAGTTGTCTTGCAACATTTGGCTGTGGTATAAGATCCTAATAAGAACTGTATATATATCATTCCGTAATCCTGGAAGAAGAAAAACCGTAGACGGAAATATTTGAAGACGTTTTCTCTATATAGACCTTTAAACAAAATTTTCATTACAGAAAGAAAAAGCTTTTGATAACTACTTATTTGTTTATATGGAGGGAAAGCTTTTGATTACTTTTCCTCTATGTAAAGAAAAAAAACTCCAATATTATTGGAAAAGTTCTTTATATAATAAAAACACTTAACATTTTTTAAGGAACAACTTTTTTCTCCAATCCAATAATAAGAAATAACTAAACTACTACAATTTAACTTAATCGATATATAAAATGTTAGTATTTTTTTTAATTGCCCCTCAACTTTTGCTAACAAACAATTGGCACATATTAATTATGACAAACGAACACAATTTTCTTTAATAACTTCCGTTCAAAATCTGTTGAGGTTTTTTTCCATTATACTGACAAAACTACTATGAACTGGAATGGTCATTTGGTGGTACCATTAAATGTGGGTATGAGAGAGTAATGCGCTAATTTTTAAGTGCTACACAATTTACACAATTATTTTCAACTATATGCAGCAAATTTTTTTTAGTTTTTTCGTCATACATACCACAAAACCATAAAGTTTTTAACGAGAAGACGACAAAAAAAAACTAATTCATAAATTGTTGTCGGTCAATGAATTTTAAAGTCATTGTTTTTATTATTTTTTTTTATAATCTAGAATTCCGTTACTATTTATTAAGTTCGACTGAGTAACAAACCAAATCATATTCAGTCCGTCCATCACACTTAATGTTATACATATAGTCAAGTAGTTAAATAAATCTTGATCTTAAGCCAATTAACTAACTCATGTGTAAATTGATAGTTAAACTCTAATAAATAGTACAAAATTATGCAAATTTTTAAATTGTTTTGAAAAGACATTATAATTGAAAACTAATCAATATATATAAATAAGTCATTAACTCTATAATATTTAAGATTATTTGACATTTTTTTTTTTAACAAAAATGCCACAAAATTTATTTTATGGTTTTGAAAACGTTTTGTATTTCAGTTATTGGAATAGTTTATACATGAAAAAAAACCTTTCTTTTTTCGTAAAGTTTGTGAAAGTTTTAGGTATTTATCTTTAATTAATTTCAAAATAATTTTAATTTTAAAACAGCTTTAGTATGAAGAGCAAAATATCAGAAAGTTCTATAAAGAGTAAAAGTTGTTTTTTTGATAGTTCTTGTTCTAAGTTGTGTTATATGAAGAAAAGCTTTCGAAAACTTTTTTGTTCTAAAAACGCTCTTGATAATATTTTCTTTCTATATAGAGCAAAAGCTCTTGACAACTTTATCTCTGAATAGAAAAAAAAGCTTAACTTTATAAATCAAAAAGCTTTTGATAACATTTTCTTTGTATGGAATCTGTTTTTAACATTTTATCTATATAAAAGTTTGTTTATATAACAAAAGCTCTTAATAAGTTTTTCTCTAAAAGCTTCTAACCAATTTTTTCTATATAGAGAGTTCGATTTACAAGTTAAATATAAAGCTATGACTTTATCTTTCTACAAAAGCTTATTTTTATTTCTTTCTATATAGAAAAAACTTGTTTATATAGATAAAAAGTTCTTTAAAACTGGAGAAAAAGCTTTTTACCATGTTCTCTATATAATAAAAGCTCTTATTAACTTTATAGAGTAAAAGATTTTGAGACTGTAGAAGCTATGAAGAAGATTTTGTTTATTTAAAATAAGTTCTTGACCATTTTTCTGTAACTTCTTCGTTTTCTTTATAGAATAAAAGCTTTTGAGACTGTAGAAGACTTTACCATTTTTATGTCTCTTAGTAACTTCATTTTCTATACAGAGTAATAGATTTTGATACTGTAGAAGCTTCTGACATGGTTTAATTAAGCTATTGAACACTTTTCTGTAACTTCTGCTCTTGGTAACTCCATTTTCTATATAGAGTAAATGATTTGGAGACTGTAGAAGCTTTTGACAAGCTTTAATTTATTTAAGAAAAAGCTCCTGTCCCTTTTTTATGTTGTTAAGCAAAACAAACTGATTTTTTGTCTATATTTTTCTACAATATTTAATAAAGATAAAAAGCTTTTAAAAATGTAATGTATAAAGAGAAAAAGTTTTCTCTATACAGGGAAGCAAAAGAATAAGCTTTTGTCAGATTGTTTTTAAGGTTGAATAAAAGCTTTTGTAAACTCTTTATGTATGTAAAATTGAAGCTTTAGTGATCGGTTTCTACACATATAGAAAGAGCTTTTAATAAGGTTTTCTTAAAAAAGAGAAGCAACTCTTGATGAATATTTCTTTATAAAAAGAATTTTCCTTTATAAAGAGAAAAAGATTTTGAAATATATTTTTCTATATTGAGAAACAACTTTTTGTCAGTTTTTTTACTAAAATCTTTAGAAATTAAATTCTCTATAAAGACCAACAACAGGGAACATAAGCTCTTTAGATTCCTTTTATATATGAAACAAAAGTTCTATATTAAAAATAAGCTTTTGTCAGCTTTTTCTCTAAATTCAGTAGAAGCTTTTGCAAAGATTTCCTTTTTATATCGCTGTACAGGGAAAAAGCTTTTGTTCTCTAGATAGAAAAACCTTTTGAAAAATTTTGCTCTATATAGAGCAAAGGCTCTTTACAACTATTTATATAAAGAGCAAAAGGTTTATATAGATAAAAAGCTTTTTAAAATGTTAAGGTATCTATATACATAAGAACAAAAGCTTTCGATAACTTTTTCTACCAATAGAGTAAAAGCTTTTAAAACTTTTTCCATCAACATTTTTTATGTTAAGAAAAGCTTTCGCCAAGTTTTTAACGATATATACAAAAGAGATTTTGAGCTTTCAAATCCTATGAAAACTTTATTTTTTAGCTTTTTTTCAATTTATGCTTTTGAAATTTTTTTCCCTATGTTAAGAAAAGCTTTCGCCAAGTTTTTCCATTATACAAAAGAGCTTTCGAAACTATTTTTCTTTATAGAACAAATCATATGAAAACTTTTTTAGCTGTTTCCCATTTAAGCTTTTGACATTTTTTTCTCTATGTTAAGTAAAGCTTTCCCTAAGTTTTTTACTTTATACAAAATAGCTTTCGCGATGTTCTTTATAAAATAAATTTAAAACAAATCTTATGGAAATTTTTTTAATTTCTATTTTTTTTCATTTAAGCTTTTAATATTTTTGCTATGTTAAAAAAAGCTTTCACTAAGTTTTCCTCTTTATACAAAAGAGCTTTAAAGCTTTTGCTTTATAAAACAAATGTTATGAAAACTTTTTTTAGTTCTTTTTTTTTCATTTAAACTTTTAACATTTTTTATTGTAAAGAAAAGCTTGTGCTAAGTTTTCTTTGAAAACTTTTTTTAGCTTTTTTCCATTTAGAGGAAAAGATTTTCTTTGTATATGAAGAAAAGGCGTTTGCAACTATCTCCTCTTTAAAGAGAAATTGGTTCTGAAAACTTTATTTATATAGAAAAAGTTGTAAAGTAAAGCTCTTTCTAAAAAGATATATAATACAACAAGAAAAACTTACAAAATATATATAATTCCAAAAAGAAATTATAATTTTGTTTTTAGCAATTTTCTCACGAAATCCATAATAAACAAATTGTAAATATTATTTAACTAATTTTACCCTAAAAGCCCATAACGAAATACATACAAATTGTGTAAGATTAGTGACAAATAAACCCCATAAAAATTAGCAGTTAAAATATTTGCAATAAAGTAAAAAAAAAGAAGAAGAAGACATACTAATTAGCTACTGTAAAAAATATTTAAATATTTTATTTAGTTAAATCAACAAAAATCTTCCAGATGATGACATAAACTTAAACACGGAATTAATATAAAGTCTGAAAGAAAAGCACTTATCAACATATTTTATTACTTGGGCGAAATTTGTCTTACAAACCCAATGAACTACAGGCTAAGACGTGTTTAGTTTGGAAAGGGGAACGGATCAGCAGCCAATAAACAGGAAACTTACAAGCAAATCTGAAATGAATACAAACATTAAAAGCTCTTCTGCCAACGAAAGACGTGATCTTACAATGATCATTGTTGTCAACACGATCATGTTGTGTTTGTTATTATTATAATGATATAAATCAGTTATGAAATCTGTATAACTGATGAATTTGATTGTTTAACTTTTTTTTAATAATACAAAATGAAAAATATAAAAAACAAAAAAATTTTGTTAAAAATTGATATTCATCAAGAGTTTTAAATTTGAAATTAAAGTTAATGCTAAAATAAATATAAATTGATCATTAAAACAATGTCTTAGCTAATTTTGTTGCAAAAAAATGTTAACAATTTCAAATTAATATGCAAAAATCATATGGATTTATTACTTTGTTTATTTAGAGTAATTTGTTATTTATTCAATTTGGGTGGGGACTAACTATTAATTAAAACTGTAACTTCATTAAAACAAATATTTAAACATGACTTTACAACTTTAGTTAGATAATTTTCGAAACGAAAAATAAAAAACCTGCTGAGGGCCAAGGTTTTTGATTCATATGCTATAATGATCAGTTATTTTTCTTATTGTATTATCCAACTCTGTTATTAAAATATATGTTACTATATCAACAAAGTTGATATAAAACATACAGGAAATCATGCGGAATTTTTTTTTTCTTTATTTTTCGAACAAATTAAATTTGAGACCTGATCTAATAAAAATAAAAGTAACACTTTTTATTCAGATTGCATACTATAGAAAAATAAAAAAAAACTAAAATAATTTGCTATGCATTCACTCAATCACACTGTAACTCTAATTAACACTCCTCACAGTGTTTGCAAATTTTGAAAAAAAAACCCAAAATTGCTTCCTCTTTTTGTTCGTGTTTTTTATTGTTTCAACTAAAAATAATTTTGTTTTTATACTTTTACTTTTTTTCTAAAAAAAATTATTTTTAGCAGTACATGCTACGAGACTGGTACATGTTTTAAAGGGGATCATCATAATTTCAAAAAAAAAAATAATAATAATCCTCTTTTTTTCTTTTAATCTCTACGGAAACTGATCTTTCTTAAGAGATATTCAAGATCTTTCATGTTACTTTTTAAATATGTATAAAGTATGGAGTAAACTAGACTAAAGTCTATACTATAGTCTAGATCATAGTCTGGACTATAAACAACACTATAGTTTTTACTGTACGTAAACTAAATTATTTGTTCTGGATTTTTGATTAGACTACACTTTTGACTGTAGACAAGACTCTAGATAAGACTATATACTATACTGGACCATAGACTAAACTATAGACTACACTATAGCTTAGACTATATACCAGACTGTATCCGGGACTACAGATTATGGTCTGAACTATATTCTGGATTAAGCACTAAACTACAATCTGCAATATTGATTTGATCATAGTCTGTATTAGAGATTATACTATAGTCTGGACTATACACAAGACTATAATCTGGACCATAGATTTAACTATTGTCTGGACTTTAGACTAAACCACAGTCTGTATTATAGACTAGAGTATAGTCTGGACTATAGACTACACAATAGTTTGTACTATAGACTAGACTATAGTCTAGATTAAAGACTAGTCTATCGTCAGGACTATACATTAGATTATAGACTAGATTATATTCTGGACTTTAAACTAGACTGTATTCTGGATTAAACACTAGACCATAGTCTATTGTAGAGACTAGATTAAAGTCTGAATTATTAACTAGAATATAAACTGAAATGTAGTCTGAACGATAGCATAGACTATTGAATAGACTATGATCTAGACTATAGAATAGACTATAGAACAGACTATAGTCTACTATAGTCTAGACTATAGAATAGTCTTTAGAATAGACTATGGATTAGAGAATAGACTATAGAATAGACCATAGAATAGACTATAGTCTAGACTATTGAATAGGCTATAGCCTGACTGTAGAATAGACTATGGTCTAGACTATAGAATAGACTATAGTCTAGACTATAGAATAGACTATAGTCTAGACTATAGAATAGACTATAGTCTAGACTATAGAATATACTATAGTCTAGACTATCGAATAGAGTATAGTCTAGACTTTAGAATAAACTATAGAATAGACTATAGTCTAGACTATAGGATATACTATAGCCTAGATTATAGAATAGACTATAGAATAGACTAGAGTCTAGACTATAGAATAGACTTAAGTCTAGACTATAGAATTGACTAGAGTCTAGACTATAGAATAAACTGGAGTCTAGACTATAGAATAGACCAGAGTCTAGACTATAGAATATACTATAGTCTAGACTATCGAATAGAGTATAGTCTAGACTTAAGAATAAACTATAGAATAGACTATAGAATATACTATAGCCTAGATTATAGAATAAACTATAGAATAGACTAGAGTCTAGACTATAGAATAGACTTGAGTCTAGACTATAGAATAGACTAGAGTCTAGACTATAGAATAGACTAGAGTCTAGACTATAGAATAAACTGGAGTCTAGACTATAGAATAGACCAGAGTCTAGACTATGGAATAGGCTAGAGTCTAGACTATAGAATATACTAGAGTCTAGACTATAGAATTGACTAGAATCTAGACTATAGAATAGACTAGAGTCTAGACTATGGAATAGACTAGAGTCTAGACTATAGAATAGACTAGCGTCTAGACTATAGAATAGACTAGAGTCTAGACTATAGAATAGACTAGAGTCTAGACTATAGAATAGACTAGAGTCTAGACTATAGAATAGACTAGAATCTAGACTATAGAATAGACTAGAGTCTAGACTATAGAATAGACTAGAGTCTAGACTATAGAATAGACTAGAGTCTAGACTATAGAATAGACTAGAGTCTAGACTATAGAATAGACTAGAGTCTAGACTATAGAATAGACTAGAGTCTAGACTATAGAATAGACTAGAGTCTAGAGTCTAGACTAGAGTAGAGTCTAGACTATAGAATAGACTAGAGTCTAGACTATGGAATAGACTAGAGTCTAGATTATAGAATAGACTTGAGTCAGACTATAGAATAGACTAGAGTCTAGACTATAGAATAGACTAGAGTCTACACTATAGAATAGACTAGAATCTAGACTATAGAATAGACTATAGTATAAACTAAGGAATAAACTATAGTCTAGACTATAGAATAGATTTTAGTCTAGACTATAGAATAGACTATAGTATAAACTATGGAATAAACTATAGTATAAACTATGGAATAAACTATAGTCTAGACTATAGAGTGGTCTACAAGCAATACTATAGACTAAACTATAGGCTGGATAGTTTGGACTATAGACTTTACTATAGTCTAGACTATAGACTTAATTATAATCTGGACTATAGACTTAACTAAAATCTCTACTATAGACTAAACTATTGTCTGGACTATAGACTTAACTATAGTCTCGACTATAGACTAAACTATTGTCTGGACTATAGACTAAATTACAGTCTAGACTATAGATAAAACTAAAGTCTGCACTATAGCATGAACTATAGTCTGTACTAAGGACTAAACAATAGTCTGAATAGATATTTTTATTTGGAATAGAAAACACAGTTTAACGCTTCAAAATTTTACATTTTTTATAAGAAACTTTAACTTAAAATTCTCAAATTAATTTTACTTACAAAAATGATTAATTATGAAATTTTAACAATAATACCTGGTTATAAGTTTTATCGAGTAAACATGCTTAAATCAAAACATAAAAAAAACTTCCTGCATATTGAGGTCCCAAACCCAAATATGTAATAATAATGAAAATTATTTCATAATTGTTTTATATAAATACATGATAAATACTCAACTAAATAAACAATATGTTTATAATTTAAAAACACCAAAAATATATTTTTTTTAGTATTTATTTAACGGTAATGCAATATTTTGCAACTAAAGTAAAAACAGTAATTTACAAAATAATAATATTAATAAAGAAAATCAAATATTAACAATAATCAAAACGATTAATTTGATTATATTTATTAATAATAAGTTCCTCTTTGTTAACGAACTTGCTTATAAAATGCGTTGATCGGTAGATTGATCGTTCGATCGGCCAACAGAAGAGAGGCAACCAAACAAATACGAGTAAAAAGTGTTAAATCAACAGTATTTCTTATACACGATTGATGGTCAAAAGAAATTTATTCATTGAATCGTTTCATTAATATATTTATGAATAAATTAATGTTATTATGAAATTTTGAACATTGGCATGTTGTGTTAACTAAACATTTCGTATTTCTTTTGTATTTTTTTTCCACAATATTTTTACATATATATAGGCCATAGTCTATGAAAGGAAAGAAACACAAAGCGCAGTTATGTATATAGGTTTTGTAGTTTATATATATTTTCTATAAATATTAATTCATTGGATTCTTTAGATTGTAGACCTAATTTATATTTATCTAAATTGTTTTTTTTTTTTAACTATTGTTATTGGTGGCAAAATTGACATATGTTACAACAATAACAAAAAAATATTTTTTGTGTCAATTAAATTTTTAAGATTAAAATACAGACAACTTCGTTTTTGAAGAGAAAATAGAGCGCTAGGCTATAGAATATATTCTATAGTCCAGACTTAAAACTTGTCAATAGTTCAGCCTATTGAATAGTTTTTAGTCCTGACAATAATCTAGCCTATAGTCGATATTATAGTCTTGTCTATAGTATAGTTCAGGAAATAGTGCATACTATATCCTAATCTGTTCTTCTGGTTACAGTCCAGACTTTAGTCTTAGTATTAGTGTTAACCATAGTGTAGTCCAGAGATCTGACTATAGTCTATATAATCCATAATTTAATATTGTTAATTGTAGTCGATAGTCCAAACTATTTTGTAGTCTCTAGTTCAAGTTGTAGCGCAATCCATAGCCCAGGCCTTAATCTAGTATGTAGCCCGATGAACATTTTAGACAAAAGTCCGGACTATAATCTTGTAAATAGTCCAAAAGTTATAGTCAAGTCTATAGTCTAGTCTGTAGTCTATAGGCTGGTCTATAGTGTAGACTATAGTGTAGTCTAAAGTCTAGTCTATAGCCTAGTCTAAGTCTAGTCTATGGTGTAGTCTATAGTGTAGTCTAAAGTCTAGTATATGGCCTAGTCTATAGTCTAGTCTATAGTCTAGTCTATAGTCTAGTCTATAGTCTATATAGTCTAGAGTCTAGTCTATAGTCTAGTCTAGAGTCTAGGCTATAGTCTAGTATAGAGTCTAGGCTATAGTCTAGTCTATAGTCTAGTCTATAGTCTCGTCTATAGATCTTTCTATAGTCTTGTCTTTAGTCTAAAGTCTATAGTCTAGTCTATAGTCTAGTCCATAGTGTAGTCTGTAGTCTTGTCTATAGTCTAGTCGACATTCTAGCATAATTTTTAGTATAGTCTATAGTATAGTCTATATTCTGGTCTATAGTGTAGTCGATAGTCTAGTCTATAATCTAGTCTATAGTCTTGTCTATAGTCTAGTCTATAGTCTAGTTTATACTCTAGTCTATAGTCTAGTCTGTAGTCTAGTGTATAGTCTAGTCTATAGTCTTGTCTATAGTATAGTATATAGTCTAGTCGATATATTAGTCTATAGTTTAGTCAATTATCTTGTCTATAGTCTAGTCGAAAGTCTAGTCTATAGTCTTGTCTATAGTCTAGTCTATAGTCTAGTTAATAGTCTAGTCTATAGTCTAGTTTATAGCCTAGTCTATAGTCTAGTCTATAGTCTAGTCTATAGTCTTGTCTATAGTCTAGTCTATAGTCTAGTGGACTAATACATAGTCTAGTCTGTAGCCTAGCCTGTAGTATAGTCTAAAGTCTAGTCTATAGTCTAGTCTAGTCCAAACTATGATCGAATCTATTGTCCTGGCTTTAGTATTGCCTATTCTAACGTCCAGACTTTAGTTCACGCTAGTCTATAATACAGACTATATTAGTCTAAGATCTATTTCATAGTCAGATTATTTCAGATTCTAGTCAATGTTTTCTACTGAAACCAATTGTTTCTGTTCGAAAACTATTGCTAAAAAAATAACTTTCTTAATTTTCTTTTTCAAGATTTAAACATTATGGGAAAATTTATTAGATATTCTCATAAAAAACATTTTTTCACATCATTAATACCATTAATATTAATGTTATAATGTTATTAATGATTTATTTTCAAAAATATTTTCGTTTTAAACAACTTGTAACTTTCGGACCTTCCCAAACTGTAATCATTCATAATTTCATGAAACATTACAAATTTTAACACTTTAAAATGTAATATTTCAAAAATTATTTACACGAAATTAAAATTTTGAAAAAAGGGGACTACTAGCAATAAATTTTAGTAATATCATTGCTACAGGTGGCTCTCAGCAGGTCATTACTAAAACAAAACCATTGTTTTATTTATTTAGATAAATGTGTTGGATGACTTACATTAAAATAGAGATGTCACATTACTTATATTTTACTTTATGTGGTGTTGTACTTGTAAACCACTATTTTTTATATATTTTGCTTAATTTAATTAATTATAAAACCAACCAAAATATTTAACAAAAACAAAATTTACTAAAACAAAACACAGAGTGAAAAATGAAACACACAATTAAATTTAAATGTATTTGGTCATTTGTTCATGGTTGGTTAAATTTTGGTCAAATGTTTTTTGGTTAGTACATAATACTACTATTAGAAATAGTAGTAATAGTAGCAGTTTTACTATTTGGGAGGGATTCACTATTAATATGACAAATGACGTTTTTTTTAATTTGTCTGCCTGAGTGTCTGAATTTCGCCTAATAATGTTGTATTTCCTAAAAACAAACAAAAAATAACTATTTAGAGGTGGAAAAAGTTTAAAGTGAAATTAAATTGTGTTTTTGTTTGTAATTTGAAATTAGTTAATATACACTTTTTGTTGTTTTTGTAAATTTGGTCATGCCAGTCTAATAATGTTTTTTTTTGAATTGAGTTTAATGTTGTTAGCAAGTAAAAAAAATATAATTAATTTTGTGTTATTTATTCAAATTTTTATGATTTTTTGTCATAATGTTAGGTTGTGAAATATTACCTGACATTAACGAAACCACGAATAAACATTCGAAAACAAAGTTTTTCGCTTCGAACTTATAATGTTGTATATTTTGTTCGAAACAATGGAACTAAACTTGAACTGAATTAAAACAGAACTAGAACTAAACCAGAACTGAATTAGAAAGGAACTAGAACAGAACTAGGACAGAACTTGAACAGAACTAGAACAGAACTAGAACAGAACTAGAACAGAACTAGAACAGAACTAGAACAGAACTAGAACAGAACTAGAA
>NC_060954.1:41998977-42001319 GCF_022045245.1 Lucilia cuprina
TATCTATCTATCTATCTATCTATCTATCTATCTATCTATCTATCTATCTATCTATCTATCTATCTATCTATCTATCTATCTATCTATCTATCTATCTACCTATCTAACATTCTCTCTAGTTCTAAAATTCCCAAATACAGCATTGATAACGTAGACATTCTTTAAAATCCCGTTATTATTTTTAGTTTGTAAATTTCCAAAATATCACAAGTGTTTACAACGATCACTACTTTTAAATAAAGCTAAATAATTTAAAAAATTCAATTCAAATTGATTAATTTTTACAAACTAAAGTTTTTTTCTCACAACATACCTGCTGATTTTGTAGATGGTCACCGGAATCTGGGCCACAACTACTGTCACCATTTAATGATACACCCGAATCAACAACACCATCCATAGATCGTGGACGTAATTCGTGTATAACATCAGTCTGTAAATATAAAAGAAAAGAACCAAATTTAGAAAAAATTTTTAGTAAAAATTATAAATAGCAGTAAAGAAATATTTTTGTTAATAATTATAAATCAATTCTATTCTTTTGATAAAAAAAATTAACATAAAAATTTGTTTGCTTAAATATTTGTGCGATAAAACAATAAAATATAATTATTTATTTTGAAAAGTTTTATTTAAAATTATTAAGGTCAAATGTATAAGAAATTTAGGAATTTTTATATAGCTCATCTTTTGAAACAGTTAATGAAGCAAGGTAGAATAGATCTCGGACCGATATTGTACATTTTCAATATCAACGTTGTCAACAGAATGACAACAATATTGATATAAAAATGGGTATCAAAAGTGACAAATTAGTGACAGTTCTTTCAATGGTGATAAAGCAAAACGAATCTTTTTTTTCAGTGTACAAATCTTGAAGCAAATTCGTATAAAAAATCTCTATGAATGAAAAGAAATGGCTAAAACGCATAAATAAAAGAAATAACAAAAAACCAAGACCTTTCATTAAACCAATTTTATTTAAATAAGAAAAAAAAGAAACAACGGTTCTTTCTTTGTTTAAACAATCTACAGCTACCCATAGGGTACGAGTATTTTACACTCTATTTTTATTTATTTTGATTTCTTTTTTTTGCTGTATGAGTACTTTAAACAGAAAATTTTCAAAAAAAAAAAAAATTGTTTTGACCAAGTTTTTTATAAATTTTAAAGATAAAATTTAATTGTTTGTTTGTAGTTAAAACACTTTCGCTTAAATGTAACCAAATTTAACGCAAACTTCAACTAAAACCACGAGTTCGGCAACCACACACACTCACGTCTACAAAGAATATGAATAATAGAAAAACAAAACAAACAAGAATGAAAATAGAAATGAAAACAGAAATCATCAACTTCTAATTTGATATAAAAAAAACAAGATTTGAGGTTTAAAGTCAATGTTATGAACCATTTAACTTGAACTTTGTTGATTTTTTTAATACATATGTATATGAGTTATAAAAAACAATTAAATTTACAATTTACTAACATTGTTGTTTTTGTAGTTAACCAAACAAGTTCAAGAGAAATTCTTAAGAATATTATTTGTTTGTTTTTTTTTTGTACTTAGTGTGTTTGAAAATGTAAAACATTTAGATAGATATTTACATGTATTTTACATAATGTAAACAATGTATTAAATGTTGTTGGTTTACATACATCTGTATGTATATGAAATCATATTTTAAAATGTGTAATTTTTTCGCATATAAATCGTTGTTTTTAAACATCAAATAAAACATTTGCAAAAAGGTGGTAAGCCTACTGAAAGAGTGGCTCACGTAAACTGACTGATATTTATCTGATTTTACTGATATCTATCAGTTACCATCACATGTGACAGCTGCACCTTTCAGAATAATTTCCCATAATTGAGATTAAATTGCTAACAGAGCACGGTATTTGGGTACTTATAAACCCACCACAGTCCAGCTTAACATCCCATGTTTGCAGATTGCTAGTCAACAAATGGATGTCCTATAAACCGAATTGACACATGTATCCGGCCGGCACCCATACCGTAACAACGAAGGTGATAGCTTTAGTTCAGTTTTGTTCTAGTTCTGTTCTAATTTTACTCTAGTTCTGTTCTAGCTCTGTTTAAGTTCTGTTCTAGTTCTGTTCTAGTTCTGTTCTAGTTCTGTTCTAGTTCTGTTCTAGTTCTGTTCTAGTTCTGTCCTATTTCTGTTCTATTTCTGTTCTAGTTCTGTTCTAGTTCTGTTCTAGTTCTATTCTAGTTCTGTTCTAGTTCTGTTCTAGTTCTGTTCTAGTTCTGATCTAGTTCTGTTCTAGTTCTGTTCTAGTTCTGTTCTAGTTCTGTTCTAGTTCTGTTCTAGTTC
>NC_060954.1:42001419-42071332 GCF_022045245.1 Lucilia cuprina
TAGATAGATAGATAGATAGATAGATAGATAGATAGATAGATAGATAGATAGATAGATAGATAGATAGATAGATAGATAGATAGATAGATAGATAGATAGATATCTAGAAAGATAGATGAATACATACATAAATTATGAAATGAAACTTAAATATTTATTTTTTCCAGGACTCCGAGGCCAGACGTTTAAAACGTGGTCATGTTCTAAGCGAACTTTTAGAAACGGAAAGAATCTACGTTAGTGAAATGAGTTCAATACTAAAGGTAAGTGCAAAGTCTAGTATGCAATCTTAGCTGAACCTCTTACTCATTCTGACCATAAGTAATATTCAGTTATTTACAATGAAATAAACAAATTTCTAATATTCTTTACACATATTACACATGCATAAACTAAGCAAGAACCTGTAAATTAATTACAAATTATAATTTATTATAAACAAATCATCAAACCATGAAATATTTGTTAAACAAAAACAACAAAATCTAAAACTAAACGAAAAACAAAAACTTAACTCTATTGTATTAATAACGAAATAAATTGAAATGATTATTACAGTGGTCAGTGAACTACTTTACGGCACATTCGTAATATGTACAATATATTTTTGATTAGAGGGGAAAAATTAACAAAAAAAAAATATCGTTTTTTTCATAAAATTCTAAACGGTAAAAATGCAAGTTAAATGGAAAATATATATGTAGAGGGAAGGTTTGCCACTAGAATGGGAAAGAGGTTTTAATGTATATAGTTAAAAGAAAAGTTGGATTTACGGTGAGAACCTTTTTACATATGCCTTTTAAAGAAAAACACTTTGACAAACGTTTGACTTAAAAGGAGATAATTCGAACTTCTTTTTGGGGGTTAGTTACGCATTTCGCTGTTATGTTATAATGAGAACCACAGAACAATTTGGGACATCAATTTGAATCCTTCATAGCACTCTGTAATTAAAACCAATTTAACAAACCTTATAATACATATAATCGTCTCGGGAGACATAGCCTGGTCTTTGTAGATTCCGAAATCATCTATCTATCAGACCAGTTTATAAACCGAGCTAATTCCATAGAAGATGGACTTTTTTCTTGCCTTGCTCTTGCCAGTTCAATTGTATTGTTGACTTGGGTCGTTTTAGGGTCGCTATGGTTTGTGACTTATTTGCATAACGAACTTCATTTATAGTTCAGATATCTAGAAGAAAGAAATATATATAACGGTGGTTAAGTCATTATTTTTAAGGCGACGAATTGATCTTTCAGAAGATATAATTTTCAGATGACATTACAAATTTTATAAATAAATATATCTCCCAACTGTGATATCGTGCCTCAAATATTGTCAGAAACAAGGTTTTTTAAAACTTCATTTGTAGTTCAGATTTCTGGAAGATATAACGGTGCTTAAGTCTTGATTTTAAAATTGACAGACAGGACTTTCAGATGACATTATAGATTTTTTAAATAAAGATATATCCGAGCTGTGATATCGTGTCTCAAATATTGTCAGAAACAAGGTTTTTTATAACTTCATTTGTAGTTCTGATATCTAGAAGAAAGAAGAAAATTAAGTCTTTATTTTAAAGGCGAAAAATAGGATTTTCAGATGACAGTACAGATTTTATAAATAAAGATACCTCCGAGATGTGATATCGTATCTCAAATATTGTAATTCAGATATCTAGAAAAAAGATAACGGTGATTAAGTTGGGACACCATACGTGGTGTCCCAACGGTGGTAAAGGTTTTATTTTAAAGGTGACTAATTGTCCTTGCCACATATCTAGAAGATAGAAGAAGATATAGCGGTGGTTAAGACTTTATTTTAAAGATGACAAATTGATCTTTCAGATGACATAACGGATTTTATAAACAAAAGTATCTTCAAGCTGGGATATCGAACGAGTTTTTACAAACTTCATTTGTAGTTTTATCAAACGTTAAAATATCTAAAAGAAATAATAAGATATAACAGTGGTTAAGACTTTTTCAAAACTGACAAATTGATCTTTCAGATTACATTTCCGATATTGCAAATAACGGCATTTTCGCGCTATTATATCGTCCTAAGTTTTAACAAACTTCATTTGTAGTAGTTTCCAACGTATAGTTAAGATATCTAAAAGAAAGAGAAACATGTATTAGTAGTTAAGTGCTTATTTTAAAGTCGTAAAAGTGAAGCTTTAGATGACATAACAGATTGTATAAATAACTATTTCTTTAGGGCTGTTATAGCGTCTTAAATAGGTCCAGAAACGGGGTTTGTAAACTACTATCTATAAAAAATGTGAAGGATTAATTCTGAGGATTCTGTTCAATCCTAAAGTTTAAACCCAGAGATCAGCGTATACTTTATACTTTGATCTCTGGTTTTTGAGATATTTTTCAAATTTTGCTTTTTCCTTTAAATAAATGCAACTATTGTTAATTAAATGCAGTTATTGTGAATTGAACTTAAATGAAATGTAAACAATCAACATTTGGAATAAATTAAAACCAATGATTTTCATTAGTTAACCTTCTCTATGACTGAAAATGTTTTCATATTAAGAGAAATACTCTGCACATGAATGCCTACCAATAGTAATTAGTGCATTAAATACTTTTAATAAAACAAAATACAAAAACAATACAGAATATTTGTTTCTCCATTGAATTTTTGTTGTTGTTGTAGTTGTTTTACTTGGAAATTTATTTGAAAATAATATAGATGGATTTATTAAAAGACAGTTAAAAGAAAGACGGACTTGTTAAGAGTTGGCTGGTAAGAAAGTTTAGCATTCGCGAAATTTCAGTCAAGGCAAACAGTTGATTTTTTTCGGGGTTATAAACTGCTATACTACTGCTGCTGCAAAATTTAAACATAGGATTTAGAGTAAAATGCGTTATGGTGGCTATGATTTACAGAAAGCTTCAAAGGCAGCTGCACCACCTAATCAAGGATCGTTTCGTTTGAAAAAAGTGCAAAATACTGCCTGTGAAATAATGGGAAAATTCAATACCAAACTACATGATTCCCTTAAGAAGTTGTATTTAAATAAATCGGCCAATCTGGAGGCATCACGTAATTCCCCTTTATCGTTTCGTGGCTCATTATTCGATTCGGAAAACTCATCAACGGGTCATATAAGACCTATCGGTTCGGTGCGTTATGATGAAAATGATTTTCGACCTCATTTCGATTACAACGAGTGTAAAGATCATCATAATTATATATTCGGCACGAATGTATATAATTTTTCGGCTCGTAATATTTTAAATGGCAAATCGACTATAAAAATTTTAAATACTTTTAAGGAAATAGAGGAAAGTAATTCCTTGGAATCCATAAAATCGGCTAAAAATAGTTTACAACGTTTAAAGGATGAGCGTAAAACCATATTTAAAGAACTCTTAGAACTTTCCAGCTGTGATGAGTCATTGGAGTATCGTTTGGTTAAAGATTATCTGGAGTGTAATTCATATTCGGAAATTGAAAATGATATAGAATTTAAGGATTATTTGCAAAGGAAAAACTATACAGATATTTTATCATATCTCAACGAGTGTCAAGAACCCAGAAGTTTTACTTCTATATCTTCATCGGTGGCTAGGGCACAATCAGCTTTGGGCAAGGGTTCTTTGAATAGTCTTAAACTTTTGTCCACACCCAAATCTTTAAAAGAACCCAAAAAAACACCCGAAGTCGAATCGCACGTTTGTCATGCTTGTCGTTCTTCATTGCAATCGTATACGCCCTTTAATCAGACAACATTAAAAGCTCCCAAGCTAAGAGAATTTGAAGATAAACCCAAATCCAATATATTCTCCACATCATATCGAGAGATTTTAAAGTTTTGTCATGAATTTTTCGAAGAAAGCTTTAAACAGAACAATTTCGAAATGCCCAAGTTCACGTTTAACAAGTTCAAAGAACAAAAATATGAACAAATCCTTAAGGATTTTGTTAGTCAACAGGGTTATGATAGAATCGAGAATTATGTTGAAGATAAATTTGGTAAATTTATAGAACACGAACTGAGCGCCTATTGTAAGGACTTACATAAAACTAATGCAACCGAATCATGTGATGAAAATTGTTCAGAATGTGTAATGCTTAGTAAACCAAAAACAAACATTCCGAATAGTGATTTATTTATTTGTAAAATTTGCTTAATTTTCAGGGTTATTGCGATCAAATGCATTCGGAGGAAATGATCCATTTAGTACCGGCCAGTCTTCAGGGTAAAGAAGATATATTATTTGGCAATTTACATGAACTCTATACGTTTCACAATGATGTTTTTCTTAAGGATTTAGAAAATTGTATATCAACCACTGAACTAGTGGCATTATGTTTTGTACAAAGGGTAAGTTTTTTTCTAAATTTTAAATGGAAGGATTTCCGCAACTGAAATTTATGCTTAATATTTACAGCGTGATACTTTTTATCGTTTATATTCCTTCTACTGCCAAAATATACCACGTTCAGATCGTCTGCGTGAAACTTTAGTTGATACTCATCTCTTTTTACAAGAATGCCAAAAACGTTTAGGTCACAAGCTTCCCTTGGCGGCCTATTTACTAAAACCAGTGCAGCGTATAACCAAATATCAATTGTTACTTAAAGATCTGTTACGTTTTAGTGATAGCGGCAGTTGTACCAAAGAATTACAAAAGGCTTTGGACTGTATGCTCATTGTTTTGAAATGTGTCAATGATTCAATGCATCAAGTGGCTATAACGGGATTTCCGGTAAGTTCAAATATAGATGTTTTTTTAAGTCCATATTATAATTGTATTTTTTCCTTCGTAGACCGATTTATCTCAACAAGGCGAGCTATTGTTGCAAGATTCATTTCAGGTTTGGTCTGAATCGAAAAAAGACTTACGTCTGCGTATAAAACCCCAACAAAGACATATATTTTTATATCAAAAATCTATGTTGTTTTGTAAGCAAACTTCGAAACCGGGCCACAATAAGAGCACCTATCAGTTCAAGCATTACTTAAAGGTAAGATGATTTCTTTTTCCATTTAAATATCGATTTTTGAAGTTTATTAATCTATTAATAACAATATAATAGCAACAAATTTAGGAAACTTTTCCGAATAGATTCGTAATAAGATGTTTTCTTATATAGATTGATAAGACCATGCCATTTACAAATAAAGGGAAATAACTCGGTAGTTTCGGATTTTAGCATTGAATTTACACCTTATTATCCCAAATGTCCCTAATATAGGTTAGGAGAGATTTTAATAAAATTTCTCCTGTATAGAAATAATACTTATCATTATGTTCAAGTAATTCTTTCCCAAAAGGATTTGTCTTAAAATTGTGTCCTTCAAAGATTGGTAAAGACATGCAAATCGAAAAACATTTCGTTATCACGGTGCATAGTTGAAAATTTGTTGAAGAAAAAAAAAATACTATAAAGTCTGGTTCGACTTCATCGAGACCTCTCATGCCTAGGAAAATATTTATTTTTGGATGTACTTTCTGAAAAAGCCATTAAGGCAGATCCAGATGTTTTGAATATCTAGTCTATAGTCTAGTCTATAGTCTAGTCTATAGTCTAGTCTATAGTCTAGTCTATAGTCTAGTCTATAGTCTAGTTTATAGTCTTGTCTATGGTCTAGTCTATAGTCTAGTCTATAGTCTAGTCTATAGTCTAGTCTATAGTCTAGTCTATAGTCTAGTCTATAGTCTAGTCTATAGTCTAGTCTATAGTCTAGTGTATAGTCTAGTCTATAGTGTAGTCTATAGTGTAGTCTATAGTGTAGTCTATAGTCTAGTCTATAGTCTAGTCTATAGTCTAGTCTATAGTCTAGTCTATAGTCTAGTGTATAGTCTTGTCTATAGTCCAGACTAGAATATATACTTGACTATAGTCTATAGTCTGGTTTAATACTTTAAACCAGACTATAGACTAGAATATAGACTTGAGTTTTTGCAAGACTTAACTATCGACAAGATTATAAAGAAGACTATAGACTAGAGATAATAATCTAAACTACTTTAATAGTAAATAGTATATTCCCCTACACTTATGAGAAAAAATTAAGATTTTAACGTTTATTTGATTGACGATTTCGTAACAAAATTTTGTCTCAGTGTGAATTCATAGATAGTAAAAAGAAACTTTACATTAGCCATAGATACTTCAGAAATGTAAAGGATTGATTTGTTTTCAAATTTATCAGAAACAAAATCTAAAGCACCTTTTTTGACATTTAAGAGTTTTTTCCCATTAACTTTTTTGTACCCTGCATTTTGTTAAAAACCAATCAAATTAATTAAATATTTTGTTTTATTTGTACTAAATTGTTGTCGTTTAAAAATAATAGCAAACTTGTTTTTCCAAATTCACCATCATTTTTTTCTTAATTATATATTATTAATTTTTACCAAATGGGTTTAAAGAGAACTAAAAGAAAATCACTGCTTTTTACTCTGTTAAAACTAAACTTAAAATTTTCTATTTATTATCACAACTACTACTACTTCTACTACAACTTCTTCTAATTGTAATAATTCATCATCACTTAAATCATCAAAACTATCTACATAATTATCACCTTTGCATTTAATAAAACTTGCAAAAAAAACTCAAATAAAAGACTTAATTAAGCTAATAAAAGAAAGTAATAATATTTATCACAAATATCATAATTTAAACAAAAAGAAAATTGTCATCGTAAATATTGTATTTTGTGTTGAATTCATGGAATCTTCCAGTCAATTTAATCATTTATCTTCTACGTAAGTTTTAGTTTTTAGCCAAAAAAAATAAATTAGTTTAATGTTAAATGTTGACTGTTGTTTCTTAACAATAAACTTAGTTGTTTCTGTTTATTCTTACACTAATTAATAAATTAATTAATCCAGCAAACAACCAAACCAACTAAAAACAATTAATCAATCAATCAATAAATCTTTCTATTAATCACTAATCTTTTGCTCACTCTCACTTCCACTTTCTACCAAAATGTTTATATTTATTTGTTTCTTTAGAATATAAAATAATAATAGCAATAATTAATGTTATATGTAAATTAAACAAAATACAGTTATAATGTTAAATTTAAACAAATCATAACAAAATTTAAAGCCACAAATTAAAAATTATAAAATTAACGAGACACACAAAAATATATTAAGGTGTATATTTTTTTATTGAGGCTAATCAGAGTTGTTAATGCAAAATATTTGTATAATTTTCTTAAATTAATACAATGTTTTAAACATTTTTTAATAAGAATTTGTATCGATTTATAGTAAAAATTTTATTTTTCTAATAGAAAATTCAATTCTAAATTAGACCAGTAAAATTCTAAAAAGACCAGTAACCTAAACTAGAGACTAGAAATTAAATTCATCTTAATCTGTTCATATATTGTTACATGTAGGTGTGCCCAATACTAACTAAAACTGCCTTCACACGAGCACACAAGTTATATGATTTGAAATAAATCAAAAAAACACGCAATTATATAACACATACTAACAAATAAAACAGCTGTTCTCATTATTGACTTTACGTATACGCTCTTACGAATACGTATCATTGTGCTAATTTCGGCATTGCTATTAGTTTTTGTCATCCCATAGAATTTTAGTAGACCTACGCACCTAGATAGACTAGACAATACTAAAAAGAGTAGACTGTACACCGGATTATTGACTACAAAGATTACACTACAGACAAGACTAATATCTAGATTATAGATTATACTATAAAACAGATTATAGTCTAAACTACACGATTATTATATGTAAGACTATTAACTAGACTTTAGAAAAGACTATATTCAGACTAGACTATAAACATAACTGTAGACTAGACTATAGACTAGATTATAGATCAGACTATAGACTAGACTATAGACTAGACTATAGACTAGACTATAGACTAGACTATAGACTTGACTATAGACTACACTATAGACTAGACTATAGACTAGACTATAGACTAGACTATAGACTAGACTATAGACTAGACTATAGACTAGACTATAGACTAGACTATAAACTAGACTATAGACCAGACTATATACTAGACTATGGACTAGACTATAGACTAGTTTCTAGACTGTAGACTACATCTTAGCGTGGACTAAACTATAGACTAGACTATAGCCTTGACTATAGATTAGGCTATAAACTAGACTACAGACTAGACAATACTCTAGAATATAGAGTAGACTATAGACTAGACTTTAGACTAGGCTATAGACTAAATTATAGACCAGACTATAGACTAGACTATAGACTAGACTTTAGACTAGACTATGGCCTAGACTATAGACTAGATTATAGACTAGAATATAGACTGCACTTAAGACTATACTTAACTATAGACTAGACTATATCCTAGACTATAGACTAGAATATAGACAAGACAATAGACTAGACTGTAGACTAGACTGTAGACTAGACTGTAGACTAGACTGTAGACTAGACTGTAGACTAGACTGTAGACTAGACTATAGACTAGACTATAGACTAGACTATAGACTAGCCTATAGACTAGCCTATAGACTAGACTATAGACTACACTATATACTACATTATAGTCTACATTATAGACTATACTATAAACTAGACTATAGACTAGCCTATAGACTAGACTAAAGACTAGACCAAAGACTAGATTATAAGCTGGAATATAAATTAGACTATAGACTAGACTATAAACTAGACCATAGACTAGAATATAGACTAGACTATAGTCTAGACTATAGACTAGACTATCGACTAGACTATAGACTAGACTATAGACTAGACTATAGAGTAGACTATAGACTAGACTATAGAGTAGACTATACTATAGACTAGACTATATATAGACTAGACTATATTATAGACTAGACTATAGAATAGACAATAGACTAGACTATATAATAGACAATAGACTAGACTATAGACTAGAGTAGACTATGGACTAGACTATATACTAGACTATAGACTAAATTATATACTACACTATAGACTAGGCTATAGACTACACTATAGACTAGACTATATACTAGGCTTTAGACTAGACTATAGACTAGACTTTAGACAAGACTTTAGACTAGACTTTAGACAAGACTATAGACTAGACTTTATACTAGACTATATACTAAACTATATACTAGACTATAGACTAGACTTTATACTATACCATATACTAGACTATAGACTAGACTATAGACTAGACTATGGACTAGACTATAGACTAACAGAATACATGCTAATTTATAAACTAGACTATAGTTTAGTCTCAGGAATGGATAAGAGTTTCACTTTGTGCGTTAGTGAAATCACCTTCGATATCAATTATTTTAAGTCTGTGGACTTTAAAGGCAATCTATATTATATATTCTTCATTCTTCGAGATATCTTAACCTAATAACTTGATGACACATTAAGTTCTAAGTTTCTGGGCTTCGAAACTTTTTAAATTTAAATGGCACATTTTATTAAAAAATGTTATATAAACAAACTATACTAATAACAAAATACCGATTAAAACTATGTACAAAAATTTAATATCCCTACGGTTTAATAAACACTTTAAAGAAAACGATTGTCACCTTAAAGCACTTTTATAAAAAAAAAAAAAAAAAATAAACTCCCACACCTCCTCCACCAGCTGATAAAACACAAAAACCCAAAGACCACCTCTCACTAACGTGTTATAACGCATTAAAACATTTATCAAACATTTATTTATTAGTTTTATTATTCTAAATGCTTGTTTTTTAATTATTAAATTGTTAATTTGGCTTGAGTTAAAAAAAAATAATTATTTTAATTTGTTTATAAGTTAATAACCATCAAGTATTTATAAAAATATATTAACATTTATTATTAAGGAAAATGCATCATAAGCTTTCAAACTATAACTACTTAATAGCTTGTTAATGATATATTAAAAAAAAACAACAACAACAACATATTTGAATCCATAATGCTTAAAGCTTTTTACTAATAAACGCCATTATTCTTATTATTACTTTTCTCTCTACATTTTTATTAAAAAAAAAACATGTAAAAAAACATCATCATGCCTACTCTCACTTGTAACTACAATACAAACTGCATACATACATATGAAACTATATATAAATATATATATAGGGTAGTAAATTTGTAGCCCTAGCCGATTATGTGGCTGTGGGACATTCAGAGGTCTCAATGCGAGAAGGAGACAATGTCGAATTGCTTAAGGTGGGCTGTGCGGGCTGGTGGTATGTGCGTATATTAGGTAATATTTTATTATAAGATTTAATAATTTCAAAATTTCAAAATTTGTTTATATTCTTATTTTAGTATAAATATTAATTATTTATTTTATTCCCTTCATACAGATACCAGTTCAGAAGGTTGGACCCCTGCAGCATATTTGGAATCGATCAATCGAAAATCTTCTCGATCATCAAGCCGTAATCAAGAACGCTTAAATTTAAATAAGTTAAATGATTAATTTTTATTTTTTAACTCTAAATTATTATTTATAAAACGTTATTTATAAACATATATGTATACATATAACTTAAGTATGTGTATGTTTAAGATTATCTATAAAAATATTGGAAAACTTTATAAATTAATTACGTGAAAGAATCTATTGAAATTTGAAAAATAAATTAAATATTTAGATTTGTATATTGCACGCTTTATGGTTGATCCCTCCTATCTGAACTTTAATACTTTACATGGACACAGAGGATCATACAATATTTATGAAATTAACACACTCATGTTTGCCTTTCTTAAAAATCTATTAAAGAAGCTTAAAGTTTTTAATATAAATTAAATAATAATTAAAATAATATTAAATAAACACCGACCATGGCCTTTAAAGTGAGGTTAGGGATATGGAATTATAATGTTGAAAAGAATGTTGTTAAAAACCAAAGATCGATTTAAGAAATTACCTTTATTATAATTTTCCTATTAAATAAATTATAGACTAGACTATTAACTAGACTATGGATTAGACTATAGAATAAACTTTAACTAAATTGACTACATAGAATTGACTACCATATACTAGATTATAAACTAGACTACATACTAGACTTTTCTTTAGTTTAGACTATAAACTATTCCATAGTATACTGTACTATAGACTAGACTATAAACTAGGCTGTAAACTAGACAATAGACTAGACTATACTCTAGACTATACACTAGACTATATACTAGACTATAGACTAGACAATAGACTAGACAATAGACTAGACTATAGACTAGACTATAGACTAGACTATAGACAAGACTATAGACTAGACTTTGGTCTATACTAAGGCTATGCTGTGTACTCGACTATAGACTAGACAATAGATTAGACTGGTGTCATAACTATAGACTAGGATATAGGCTATACTTAAGACTAGACTATAAAATATACTATAGACTAGACATTAGACGAGACTGTAGACTATAGACTATGCTATAGCCTATAGTAAAGACTTGACTATATACTATACTGTAAACTAGGCCATAGACTTTAGACTACACTAAAAAGATGACAATAAACTAGTCTAAAGACCAGACATTATACTATAGACAAAACTATATACTAGAATATAAACTAGACTATAGACTAGACAATAGATCAGACTAAAGATCGGACTATAGACCAGACTAAAGACTAGACTATAGACTGGACCATAGACTAGACTAGATTATAAAATTCTATAGACTACACTATAAAGTAGACCATAAACTAGACTATAGTCTAGACTAAAGACCAGACTATAGTCTTGACTAAAGACCAGACTAGAGTCTAGACTAAAGACCAGACTAGAGTCTAGACTAAAGACCAGACTATAGTCTTGACTAAAGACCAGACTAGAGTCTAGACTAAAGACCAGACTATAGACCAGACTATAGTCTTGACTAAAGACCAGACTAGAGTCTAGACTAAAGACCAGATTATAGTCTAGACTATAGACTAGGCTGTAGACTATACTATAGGTTATATTATAGACTAGACATTAGACCAGACTATAGCCGAGACTGTAGACTATGGACTGTGCTAGACTAGACTGTAAACTAGACTATAGACTAGACAATAGAGTATAATATACTCTAGACTCTAGACTAGACTAAAGACTATACCATAAACTATTCTATAGTTTAGACTAGACTTTTGACTATATTATAGTTTATATAATAGTCTAAACTGTCCTTACTGAAGACAATGTCATAGTTAAGGCTATAGACTAGACTATAGAATATAGAATATAGTCTATCTATAGAATAGACTATAGTCTATACTATAGAATAAACTAAATAGTAGACTTTTTGACAAAACATTCGACTAGACTCTAAAAAGATTATATAATAGACAATTTAGACTAGAGTTCATCTAAAAGGTCTAAAAATTGTCCTCAATATGAAAGCTTAACCTCGTCTTTACCTTGTTTTTTTCTTAAACAAAATTTTGTACAAAACACGTTTTTCTCTAGTTCAAGTGTTTAAAATCGAAAAAGATTATAACCTCATTCTTGAAAACTGAGATTATTTTGTAATTAATGATCAGCATTTGTGATCACTCAAGTTGTCCTTTAAAATTTGACCTTTATGATCGATACCTAAGAACATAGGGAGATTGCTTATAACTTTATTTGTTCGTTAACCTTAATAAACTAAAATCGCTTGTAACTTCGTTGAAATACATTCGAATTAAAAAGGAACTTTATTAAGTTTTTATTTTTGTCCTTCAATAATCTTTCTACTGATCGTTAACCTAATTGTAATTTCATTGAAATTGCAATTAAGCTTTATTATGCGATCAACCATATTTTCATTATAAAAACCTTAAAACACTTTTAACTTTTTTAAAACACGTGTGAATTAATTAAGGACCTTCTGTTTTGATCGCTCATAAGTTCCACATTTGATCTTTATTATGCGATCAACGATATTTTCATTCAAAAAATCTATAGAAACCTTGTGTTTTGATCGCTAAAATGTACACTTTTGTTCGAACACCAATGAATACTAAAATCGATTAAAACTTAATTTAAAATGTACTGGAATTGAAAAAGAAACATTTTTCGAAATATCCCATGTTATGTCATTATAAAACATTCATTTCCCTAATCTATTTAAAGGCCTCCCCTTCTAATTAATCACTTTTAATCGCTATAACTATTATATTCAAAAAAAATACAAATTTCTTACTCGAAATTTTTCTAATTGCTAAAGAAAAAAACATCTAAAAATTATTAAAAACTTAAAAACAAAACAAATAAATAAACTCTAATCAAAATTAAAGCATTTCATAAATTAATTATTTAAGTTAAATGATTTTTTTTTATTTATAAACACAAATTAAACACACAAATTATGTTAATTATATATTGTCTAGTCTGTAAATTATATTCTAAAGTAATTTATATATTAAAAACAAATACAAAAAAAAAACAGAAATAAAACAAAATTTCAATACGTAATAATTTAAATTAAAAGAATTTACAAAAACAAAACTTTAGTTTTCTTAATAATAAACTAAAATAATTAAAATTTCTTTTTTATAAATTTTTTATTATTGCGTATAAGAAATTGAAATATAAAATTTGTTATAAATATATATTTTTTTGTAGTTTGTAATAGTTGCAAATTTTGTTTAATTATTTTTTTAATTTTGTTTATATGCAGTAAGCTTTCGAATTCATATAAACAATGTACTTAGTTTGCTTTTTCTTTCAATATAAATAAATAAATAAATAAATAATTTATTATTTTTAATTGTGTAGGGGTTTTTTTGTTCTTAAAATGTCCTTCTAACTTAATGTAGTTGTTATTGTATTTATAAGAATGTTTAATTGAAGCTTTTTTAAAAGGCTTTATAATAATATTGATTTTTTTCTTTTATTTTTGTAATTTAAAGAATTAATTATTTTACCTGTATTTTATAATTTATTATTAAACATATATTTTGCAGTAATAATAATTTATATAGTTGTAGAAGTATGTATGTATATGTATACAAATTATTTAAATTAAATTAATTTTATGAAGGTAAATGAAACAAAAGCAGCAGCAACAATATCATCATTAAAGTATTTATGAAATCATCTTTGAACATACAATAATAATTTAAATGAAATAATTATAAATAAATGAATTAATTGATTTAAATAATATGCAATTAAAGTGTTTTAAAATTAACAAAAAGAACAAGTATCAATAACTTCCTATAAAAGAAATAAAAAAGCATAAGTAAGTAGTTGTTTTTATGTTATTGGACTAGACTATAGTATTTAGCATTGACTGGACTACAGTATGTACTATATAGTAGACTATAGTTTTAACTATTTACTAGACTATAGCATGTACTATTAACAAGACTATAGCCTAGTCTATAGGCTAGACACAATACCAGACTATAGTCTGTGCACTATATATAGTCTAGTCTATTTTATATTCTAGTCTTTAGTTCAGTCTAAAGTACAATCTATAGCTACTAGACTAGTCTATAGGCTAACATACAGGCTATACGCTAGACAATTATTTAAGTTAAGAAACTATATCTTCTTTTTTATTTCTTTTATCTCCCCTAAGTAATAGTTTGGCCTACCCACTATTATAGAGTTTGTACTACAGACGGGTTTATAGATTATACTGTGGTCTGGTGTATAGATTAAACTATAGCCTAGACAATGACTGATTGATAAAGGGACGTATCAAGCTCTACGACCCAAGTTAAGACGTTCCCACGACAATCGGTTCTTCGCACCGGAACGACTCGGAGTTTAACGAACAACGACCAAGGATTATCAACACCGACTTTACACACGTCGTTGTTCATCACAGCATCACCTCAGCATTAACCGCCATAACCACTCCTAGTGGCGCTAGACTTATCGAAGGCTTTCGATATAGTCAACCATACCACACTATTCCAGGACATCCTGCAGTCCACCATGCCAACAACTTGAAGATTATCCGAGTGGCCGAAGATTATCTGAGTTTAACCCGTAGAGTTAAACAAGGTGTACTACATGGTGCCGTGCTATCCCCCTATTGTTTAACTTCTACCTTTCTAAACTCCCTACACCTCCACAAGGTGTAGAAGTTATACCATTATGGCGACGGGCCAAAACGTTGATGAGCTATGCGATCGAGTGAATGGTTATCTCGGAGTAATACACAACTTCTTCACTGGACGTAACCTAAGGTAAACTTAAACCTGGGATGGATGGGTCGTTGTGGATGGAAACCAAATCCGACTGTGAACCACCCAAAGATTTTGGGGGTCACCTTTGACAACCTGTTTACTTCCTCAGTTCATGCCACTGCAATTACGCACAAATTGCGAAGTAGAAACAAGGTCCTCAAAGCGCTAGCCGGCAGCACATGGGGAATGAGCAAAGAAACCTTGTTGGCTACCTATAAAACAATTGGCCGGTCAGTGGTCAATTATGCAGCTCCACTGTGGTCTCCATCGCTGAGTGATACCCGATACAAAGCTGCCAAAATGCTGCCCTACGGACGGATAACCTCAGAACACCATCAACACATCATCTACCATCAACATAATGTCATGCTGACTAAACAGTTCCTCCTGGGATGTCACCGGGAAGTCAACTTTAACATCACACAGTTAGATGCTCCCCCAAGGCATGTCAGGAAGGACGAAGATAGCATACGAAGTTATGTTCAGGATCCCTTAGATCGGAACTCATATACAGCAGCTTTGAACGACACTCATAAAGACGCCATCAATACCGCGGTTTCCGTTTACCGCATGAATGTCGTTCTTGGAGGTCGCCCATAGCAGAAATAGAGAAGAATCTGTCGTGAAAACAAGAGTTACTTTGGCACAACTGAGATCGAGATTGAGCAACAGGCTCAATGCCTACTAGTTCCGCATAGACCGTGCCGTCCCCAATGATATCGTCCACAAATTCAAATGTCCAGCCCACGCTACTTCACTTAGCCCAATGGTTTTATAGACTTACCCTATTGAAGTAGCCCAATTTTTTGGCTTGGAACAAAATATGGAAATGGAAATAATGTCCTCCATAGCCAGGTAAATAACATAGTGTATGTTTACTATGTTTACCCATTTCATTTAGAGATGTCAAACAGTCAAGTACGACCTGATTTCATATGATAGTAAGGCCTTAAGGGCCGTCTGACTATCCGACATCACAAATATCTTTAAACCTCTCAGTTTTCTTCTCGGAAATTCTCTTACGCAAATGGTAATTGCATACACTTTTGCCTGGAAGATTGAGTGTGACCTTTTTGGAAATTTGGGCTTCAGCTTTTATCTGTTTGAAACCATCTGTAAACCATAATTTGTATTGAATATGTGAAGTTTTCAGTTTAGAGTCTTATCGAGAATGATTCCTGGACTATAACAATGACTACAGTGTGAACAGAGTCTAAAAACTAAACTATAGTCACTTGACTATATTCTGTGCTATATAGACTATAAACCAGACTATAGACTAGATTATGGACTAAACTATAGACTAGACTATAGACTAGACTATAGACTAGACTATAGACTAGACTATAGACTAGACTATAGACTAGACTATAGACTAGACTATAGACTAGACTATAGACTAGACTATATACTAGACTATAGACTAGACTATAGACTCGACACTGTATAGTCTATACACTATATATATCTAGTCTAGTTTATAGCTTAGCCCATATTCTAGTCATTAGTTACTACACTAGTCTATAAACTAAACTATAGGCTGGACAATGGACTTGACTATAGACTAACCTATAGACTAAACTTTAGACTAAAATATAGACTAGTCTAAGGACTAGTTTTTAAACAAGACTATAGTAATACATACTATATGTATACCACTAGACTACATTTCGGCTATATATATGTTAGATTAGACTAGACTATACACTAAACTGTAGTCTGGGCTATAGAAAAGACTATAGTCTGTAGTATAGATTTCTAAATTGTGAAGTTTATTTCTCGTATTGAAATACAAAAATAATTTTTGTTGTTGTTGTTATTTGTTTGTATGTATATATAATATATATAGTTTTTATTAAAGTTATTTCATGTTATTGAATATACACCAGTAATTATACAATTTAATGATTTACTATTTAACGCTTAAAATAATATACATAAACATTTATCTCTCTGCAAAGAAAAGATATGAAAACGGAGTTTGTTCTTTAACAGTTGATGAACATTAAAAAATAAAAACAAAATTTAACAAAAATTTTAAAGCAAAATGGTATTGTAAAATTTTTGTAAAATACACACACACACAAGTACAAATACATATTTGAAAACAAGATAAATATATATTTGGTTTTTTCATATAAAAAAATTTTACAATAGCTTTTTGTTTTAAGAATTTATATTAAATTTTAAATTTATTATTTTATTTTCAAATAATGAAGACATGTTTTTGAAATAATTTTAAAACAGAAAAACTGTGTTTGTAGTATATTTTTGTAGATAAATTTAAACATCTTTTCTTAATGTTTTTCTTTTCTTTTTTTAAACAACAATTACTAAAATTAATTAAACAAAAAAAAAATATATGAAAAATTAAAACAAATTAACTTAAAGAGAAAAAAAATACTTTGAAAACTTTGACAATAATGATTATTAGGACGCTAAGCAATGACGATCTTAAGGAATGTTAAATTGAGTTTTATTCAATTTCTTGAGTAGAATAGAAAGAAAATCACATGCATTTAATTTAGAAAATGAAAATAACACAAAAAAGAAAAACAATATTAAACAATAACTAAAACATGTTAAGAATTTACCAAATTAAAGATTAGTTAATAAAAAAATACACATGTTTTTTTATTGAATTTAAAGAAATCATAAAGAAATTTAATAAGATGTTTTTGCTGTTGCTGTAAAACTAACTAATAATGATGATCGTCATTGTTTTTTTATCTTATGGTGGTTTCAAAATGTTGCTGCTTAGATTTGTTGGAGAAGAGGTGATTGCAACTAAAAACGTCTATATGCTTTTTTAAACTTTTGTTTCCAACCTGAGCACAAGAGTTCTTTTGTTATTAAAAGAAACGACGACTATAAATTCAAACTATTCCATGATGATGTTCGATTTGTGTAAATTGATTTTCATTCAAACACTGCAGGTTGGCATGATAGAAAAAGGATGTGCATTTGACGATTATTTTGTTTTATAGTTTTGAGTTTATGTTATTTAGTTGGCAGTTACTCTACTGTTGACATAGAACTGTTGGGCAGAGAGCAACAAAGTCAAGACATAAATACAGGCAGCAATCCAACAATTGTAGGCATTCTAGAAGAAGAAAAATAAAGTTATTAAATAATTTATTAAACATCATTTAGTTTTCTAATGATCATTTACAAATAAGTATGAAAAGTTGGTTTGGGAAGAGGTTTTCAGAAATGACATGATTATAAAGTTGTTGGGTTACGAGCTGCTTAGTATAAGATACTTTTCTAATATTGTTTAAGTTACTGAGCATTTGAAACTATGGAGTGGAAGCAAACATGAAATATGTAAATGTTTTTTAATAAATAGTACCTTTAATATTAGGTTTAAAACTGTTTACTACCATTGTTTGCTCAATGGACTATTCTAATGTTTATTATATAAGCAAGACTATGGACTAGTCTGTTGTCTAGTCAAGGGACTGTATTTTATTAGTTCGAGTTAGGACTTGTCTATGGATTTGTCTCTAAATTGTCTATAAACTAGTCTATTAGGTATAGTCTATAAATGAATCTATTTTTAAGTTTATTAACTAGTCTATACTTATCCATGAACTAGTCTATTGGCTTGTTAAACAAATGACCCTATAACTTAACAAAAATGCATATGATTCACATGTCTACCATGTATACAATCACTGCAGAACATCCGACAAAAAAAGATAAAAGTTAGGAATAGTTTAAAACACTAGCAAGCTAATGATAAAGCCCAAACATATAAATACATATGTCTGTATGTAAAAAAATCCACGATAAGAAAATCATATAGACCCGCATTTCAAGGTCACTATATCAACATGTACAAGTACTAAATATTCAAGGCAATATGAATTTATTACCAATTTCTTAATAAATTATGACTTCATCACTTTAAACATACCTGATTATAAGCAGCATTGGCATCTGTATAGAAAGCCTCCAAGCTGTGATACTCTTCCTCAATGGGTAAATCTTCAATCAAGGCTACGCTGTGAATGTAAAAGAACAAACCCATCAAAACCTAAAAAAAGGAAAAACAATTAAATATCATTTCAAAACATTTCATTGTAAAAAAAACACCATAAAATGCACTTTTCAGTTTAATTTAAGGGTCTCGTCTCCACCCCTTTTATCATTTTTATTATGCATAGAGAAATTCTTATATACGCCATTGTTTCGTATTTTACCAGTCACCAGTTTTATTTCTGTTTCATCGTTTTCTTTATGTTTGTATATCTTCTTTTCTTACCAATTGAATAATACCCCAAACGGAGATAATCAAGCCACAGAGGGATAGTTTAGGACCACAGATTTTCATTTTGATGTTGTTTTCTTTTAATTAGACCAACAAATTTCGTTTGAATTTCTATAATTTTCCAAAGGGAAAATCCTTATTATTTTTTTTTCGTCGTTTAACTTATTGAAGAAATTCGCGAAGAAAAATGTCAGTCAGGTGAAAATCATGTGACAGTTCTTCTCTTACTAAAAAAATATGCATGAAGTTGGTGGTGGATCGTATGTTGTGGAAAAAGTGTAAAAATTAAAAAAAAAATAAATATTTTTATTAAAAATTGTAAAATTACTCTTAATTAGTTATGAAAATTTTTATATAATTTGTTAGCCAATTATAGTAATTTAAATAATATGTAGAATTTTAGATAATAATAAAAATATTTTTAAAAATTTATGAAAAATGTTAAATGCAACCTTGTTCATATGTGGATCCTGTTTTATGTTTACACTTACCAACACTGTATAAGTAATTTGTTGTTGACAAATCTAATCTACATAGGATAAACGTATTAGAACAACTAGCAAATTTTTTATATATAAAATTTAGCAGTTTGTTGTCAAAAACCAGTTTTTGTGTATGGAGTTTGACAGTTTTACTATAATATATATACAATTAGTTACGAAGATGTGTCTTCACGTTTGAATCTTTTTAACGAAAAGGTATTTGAAATGGATATGGACATTTAGGAAAAAAGCTATCGTGAATTAAAATATTTAGTAAATATTTAGTAAAATTATTGAAAAATCTAAAAAAGTCGGAAAAAATAGAAAATAGTCAAAAAGTCTATTGTTTTTGAAAAGTCAGAAAAAGTCGGAAAAAGTCGGAAAAAGTTGAAAATAGTCGAAAAAAGTCGGAAAAAGTCGAAAAGTCGAAAAGTCGACTATTTACAAAATACTAAAACTATTACAAACTTTTTACAAATACTAGACTATTGAGAGTATACTTTAGGATTAAGACTAAACTATAGACTTTGAATATAGACATAACTATAAACTAGATTATATACTAGGCTACAAACTGGATTATAGACACTACTATAGACTACTAGACTATAGGCTAGTATATATACTAGCTTGTAGGCTAGGCTTTGGACTATCGATAGATTTACCTTTTGCGTTTATTAGACTATCGATAGATTTACCTTTTGCGTTTATTAGAAATTATGGAAGTATTATTTTTCGATAACAATAGTACACAGTTTTCCATCCCTGTCAACATACTGTATACATTCTGTCAAATTAAGATGTTTTGTTGTTAAAAAAAAAACAAGACAAGTATTAGCAAAATAATAATATTTTACAAATTAATTAATAATAAAACATTTATTTCGCCTTATATTTTGTGATTTGTGTCCAAATTGACTTCTTTTCTAATAGGACACATAAAAAAGATTAAAAATGGCATATGATCGCGAAGTTTTACGTATGATTTGGGAAGGACAAATTGCACTATCATTTCAAGCTGATCCGGACGAAATTGTTGGACTACAGCCGGAAAACTTTTATTTAATGGCTTCTCGCCTGAGTTATTTACCACTTGTTACTGACAAAGTCAAGAAATACTTTAGTCGCTTTATAGCAGCTGACCAGCAAGATGGTGTTGTTTGGTTTGATTATAATGGAATACCTTTAAAACTTCATTATCCAATAGGAATTCTACATGATTTACAAACTGATAACGATAGCCAACCATGGTGTTTAACCATACACTTCTCAAAATTTCCCGAAGATGTTTTGGTCAAATTTGATTCAAAAGACTTGTTAGAATCATATTTTATGTCATGTTTAAAGGAAGCTGATGTTCTTAAACATAGAGGTCAAGTGATATCATCGATGCAAAAGAAGGAACATAATCAGTTATGGATTGGTATTGTTAACGATAAGTTTGATCAATTTTGGGCAGTTAATAGAAGACTTATGGAACCCAGCGGTGATTTGGACACCTTTAGACATGTTCCAGTACGATTTTATAGTGAGGATACTAACTACATGCAGAAACTTATATCACCATTATTGGAAAGTGGAACAAAGAAAACAGTCAGAGACTTGTTGAATGAATTATCTACATCTAATCGAAAAGCAATTGGCATTCGTACTCATGGCATTAACATTCACGAAGATACTCATCTTCAATGGATGTCCGAACACTTAAGTTATCCAGACAATTTCTTACATTTGGTAGTTACGTATGAAAAAGTGTGAATTAAGACAATGCAAGAATACTTTAAAAATATTATATTTATTATATTTAAATTTTGTACTTTAACCTGATTAAATTAGTTTATATAAACAAGTCCAGGAAAATTATTCGAAATCTGTTGAATCAGATATAACTTATTTTTATTCTGGACTAAGCACACACATACATATGTATATTATATTTTAAGTTATTCGCATAATATATATAACCAAAGTCCTTCGCTATCCCAATAAATAAGAAGAAAAAAATAATAAAAATTTATGATTTTTTATACCCTTGAGGAGTAAGTACATACAAAGTTCTAGCTATGTCCGTATGTTTGTTAATTCAGTTGTAAAAAGACCAAAGATATATAAAAGTTATCTGTAAGAAAAAATACATCGAAAAGAGGATGTTAAGAAATATTCTGATTAAAAATTCAAATTTAACGCTTTTTTTAAATGTTGAGCGATTTAAAAGTTCGATTTTTAAAAAAAAAATTTCTTCTGATAACGGGTGCGGTACCGTTTTCATTCAATATCGATAAACATTTAAAATCATATAATTTTATGCCGACGTCGAAATTTCTACTGTCAACCGCCTCAGCCGTTAATTATTGACGGCGTTAGTCTCTGAAGTTGAGCGAACAAAATTTGATGCACTTTTTTTACACTTGTTTTGTTGTTGTCAAAAAAAATATAAAAAATAGAAATCGAATTGAACTAAAAATTGTTTTTATAATTTTCTAAATTAATTACATTGTGTTAAAAGCCAAATAAGTTTAAAATAAAAGAGGTGTTTCGCAAAATGCCCTCCGCAAATCCAAAAGTTTATCATGAGAGACAAACACGTCAGCTTTGCGCTCTGCATACATTAAACAATTTATTTCAATGTACGTGATGTTTATTGTATTTTATAGTGATAGTTTTGGAATTAATGAATTTCATATTTTCTTTAATTTAGCTCGTCAGGCATTTACCAAAGAGCAATTGGACCAGATATGCACGAATCTAAATCCTAATGTATGGTTAAATCCTCACCGTTCGATGCTGGGTTTGGGTAACTATGACATCAATGTAATTATGCAGGCGTTGCAACTACGCAACTGTGAGGCAGCTTGGTTTGACAAGCGCAAGTAAGTACAAGGATAGCTTACTAGTCTTTTAGACTAATCCATAGATTAGGCGATTGATATGACTAGTCTTTTAACTAATCTATGTATCAGTTTATAGACTAATATATGGTTGCTGCGTTTCTAAAAATAAATAATATATTGTTTCTTAAAGGGATCCTGAATGCATTGATTTGAGCGTTATTGTTGGATTTATTTTAAATGTACCTTCGGATTACAAATTCGGCTTTATAACACTACCTTTGCACAAAAGACATTGGATAGCAGTGCGTGCCATAGAGGGAAAATACTATAATTTAGATTCTAAGCTGCATATGCCCGAATGTATAGGAACAGAACAACAATTATTTGCTTATTTGAGACAACAATTACAAGCCAATGATCGGGAATTATTCGTTATAATCGAATCTAGTGCCAATGAGACGGATGCGCCAAAGAAATGGTTAAAAGATACAAACAAATCCTCATCCTCTGACCTACCGTCCACTACAATGAATGGTCATGTGTCATGAGTTGTATAAATTTTGGGTGCTAAACATAAATTTTAAGATGTTTTTTAGGTTGTAATATCAAATTTTTCACTGTTATGAAAGAAACAAAGACTCTAGTCTGGATATTTATTAAAATGCTGGCAAAACACATTAAAAGAAACTGTTTAAAGACTTGTAAAGTTTCGTTTATTAAAACTTGGGGTGAATGTGTTTAAATTGTTAGTAATTAAGTTTAAGTTTTTTATTATTATTATTGAGCACAAAAATGGATTTAGCATATATTTAAAATATATAAATAGATTTAATAAAAAAAAAATAATGTACAAAATATGTTTGAACGGAATTAAAACTTAATTATTGTTGAGGGTCAAAAAGATTAAACTACATATTTTTAAGAAAAATAAAAACTATGAATTAGATATTTCTTAAATAAAATAACTAATATTTCATTTAATATTCTTTTATAAATGTTATTAATAAAAACCAAAGAAGATCTCTGTAAATGTTTTTCATAAAAATTTGTAAAAAAAAACATACTTTATTGATTCGCAAAATACATGACAATTTTAAACTTACATCGTCTAGTAAAAATTGGAATGTGGTTTAATTGTAGAGGAAATATAGCATGCTATATAAAATATTGGACATGTTTTAGTTAAAATGTAAATGTATATAAAAGGCAATACCAGTAAAATACAGTACTTTTCGTTTAAGGCCTCAAAAATATTCGGATAATAACAAATTTCGAGTTAGACTATACAAATACTTAATAGCTATGACAAAAAAATGGACAAAATTAAAAACAAAACTACAAATACAAGTCGCTTCATTGGCTACTAAAGTCATAACTCAAGCATAAAGTTTCGCGTAAGAAGGGTTTGAAGAGTTTAACGTGGTTTATAGTAAACTTTTAAGAAGATTATAGAAAGAGATTCATTAGTTGTTTAAATTTAAACTTTTTTGTTGGATAATGTTAAAAATATGGAAAAATCTTTAAATTTTGAGTTATGATCTTATTGCAGCAAATGTGTGATGCGTTTTGGACGGATATGTTTGGACAATAATACGTTTTACTTACGTACTCTGGATCTATATGTCAGTTTGAATGCCACCGCCAATAACAGCCACCGTTGGAGGAGCTGTGGGTGTACGATGACCCGGTTGGGGACGTCTTGGTCTGCTAGTTTCAGGTGCTTGATAAGATTGTACAACCTGTTGTGGTGGCAGTTGTTGCTGCTGTTGACGTTGCAGTTCTTGTTGAGCAGCATGCTGATAGTAGTCAACATCGCCACCATATTCACTTATAGCTTCACGGTTACTGATCTCATTAAGACGCTTATAACGTTCACGCCTAGCTTCAATCATATATAAAACTCCGCCGGGTAACAGGAAGACGGCACCTACTACAGCTAAAGCAAATGACCAGCCCATATCATTGTTTTGCCAATGAGGCATCCAATCACGAGAATCACCTTTTGCACCAAAAATTACCACTGCTAAGAAACCAAATAAAGAAGCTAACACTTGACAAGAACCTATAGTCAACAGCAAGAATACATAACGGTCATCATCACGCGAGGTACGCAGGAAGGACAAAGTCAGTGGTAGGGCGATTAAACACATAACAAAACACAGGGTAGCAAACACTTGTACGGCTATGTAAAAGCCAGGCAACAGAAAATCATGTATAATATAGTATTCCTCTTCGAATACCCACATGCAGCCCGTAAAGAGTGTGTCATAGAATCTGTGTATATCTTGGAAGCCATTAAAGCACACTTCCCATAAGCCCAAATTGGTGAAACGAGGATTCTGTAGACGTCCGTCTGTGACTAACCAATAGGGCGTTGCAAATGCTATTACAAAGAGCAAAAATGCAAATCCTGAGATTCCAACAGCTATTCGTGTATTACGATTACTGGCTCCCATGATGTTTGCCTTTATTTCCAATTGTTTTGTGTAGTTTTCGAATGAAATTTAATTTAAAAAATATTTTTGTGCAGCTCCACGCCCAAAAACAACAAATCACAAAATTTTTCTAAAAATGATAATGGATTCCACAAACACCGTTGTATTTTTAGTGTAAGCAACAGGGTTGGGAATTTTAAGATATTCGAATATTTTTATCCATTCTATTTAATGATCAAAATAAAAACCTGTATTAAGAATATAATAACACAGTTTTTGATAAAAAATTTTCCCATGTATAAAAGTGGTTTTTATATATACAAAGCATTCAGAGAAATTACTTTAGTATCTGCCCCTTAATTTATTAAACTCCATTTAAACTGATTACAAATTTTGAACAAATTATTTTGCTAAAAGTTTTCGGATTAGTCTATAGTGGACCTTCCTTAGAAAGTCCACTTCCATAAGTAACTTTTTCGTAAATGATTCATGAATTAGATATGTTATTAGATATCAAAATTTGACGTGCAAATAAAAAACCAAATTAGACCTGGTTCACCTGTGTGAAAGAATAAGATGGTTGATATTTCTTCCTCTTTCTCTCACAAATAAAAATCAAAAGTTTCCCAGTGTGAAACAGGTCTTATAGGTGGGTAGTAAATATTTGACAAACAACGCTGACAATTTAATTTATTGGGCTTAAAAATATTTCTTTTTTTGTTGATTTCAAAGATATCTGTGGACTAGATTTGATAGATAATTTTAATAAACTTAATGCTCTGGTTGACAATTCCAATTTTCAAAGTATTAACTTTCAAATCTCACTTTTCTTAATCTCTCGGATTCTATTTCTAAAACTTAGGTTTATACCTAGCCGGCTTGAATTCGATTGTAGGACGCAGCCGATAATTTTTTGTTAAACGGCGTTAACATTTGTCGGCGCAGGGCTCTGAGCGTAAAAGAGAATCGAGAAAAAAACTTGTTTGTCTGCAAAAAATGCAAATCAAACGTATATTTGTTGAAAAATCTCTATAAACTCATAAATATTTAAAAGAAAATCTATAAAGTATTAATAAAAACTTAAAAAAGTAATGGAATATATAAAGATATAAGCATTTTTGATGTAAACGAAGGAATTAATTTAGGCTTTAAAGTGTTTTAAAATACATATACAACAAAGACTTGTTTTTTCTACATTGAACATTGTTGGCTTGAAGGGAAGCCTTAAAATTTTGTGGAAACATCAGCAGCCAACATGTCGGCTCCGGAAATTGAAGTTGTTAATATTAATAATTTCGAGAAAATACAAAACTTTCTAAATGATTCTGCCTACAAGGAAATATTGGAAAATAGTGAAAACTACAATACTCGTCTGTGTATAGAACGTCGTTTGCGTATGCCATTTTTAGATCCGCAGACAGGCGTTGCACAGACCCACTGCGCCCTGTTTGTAAAGCAAAAACAGCGTATGCCTGGTTTTCGTGAGGGACAGATCTATACATATCCCTCAAATCGCTGGCGTAAGCCAAAACGACAATATTTACTCAATCACCATCACAGTTATCGCCACTATCAGTATCGGGAATCGAATAACCATCATCATCATCACTACACAGCCTCAACGGGAGCTGGAACATCAGGACGTGATCACAATGAAAATGCAGGTAAGATTTCTGGCAAAAATTAAATCGATACTAAAAGAAGCATAATTTTTTGTTTCCATTTATTTGGTTCATTAACTACCCTGGATCTGACTTTCTATATAATTTTCTTAAAAGTTAATTTTTTACCTTAGTTTGGGTGGACTATTTTGCATTTGTTTTATATAATTTGTAAGAGCCACCCCTTGGTGGGTGGTTAAGATTGTGTGCGCTAATGTGCATGTGTGTAGTGTAGTGGATGGTTTAATGGGTTGGTTGGTTGGCTGGCTGGTTAGTTGTCTTGTGCAATTTTATATTTTTACTTTTGTTGTTGTGATTTATATTCTTACTATTGTTTTTTTCCTACATGATTTATAATTTTGTTGCTGCTGCTGTTGTTGTTATAATAAAAAATTCTGTATCTTTTAATTTGCCATGTAACATTTCCCCACATACAAATATACATTTTACAGATGTTTTTCTTTGTATGATAAGTTTGTTTTTACTTTTAGTATTTTCTTTCAATGTTTACTTAAGAAATGTAAACATTACAGCAAGAACTAACAATAAATTGTAGTAAGTACTTATTCAGGTCACTGCTCCCTTTATTATCATTCTTATTTGATTGGTTTTTCAGGGACTTTGTTTTAGAATAACAATCAAGGAAACTAAAAATTTGCAATTGTATGTTTTTCTTGACCGTCGTATGGATTTCTGGATAAATTATTAACACATTTCAAAACAGTTTGAGATTTTTTTTAGTTTAAACTGCTTTAAACTTCTTTTGCAATATTTAAAGAAAAGTAGTAGAAAAGGTACCTTTAACAAAAAAGTACTTTTATGTATTTTTAAAAATTTTCTATTGGGGATAATGTAAAGCTACTTACTATGTATTTTGAAACAATTTTTCGTAAATAGTAGTAGAAAAAGTACTTTTTATTTAATTAAATGTAGTTTTAGTTTTTGATATTGAACAAGTACTTTATTTATTTTTATATTTATATGTGTGGTTTAGTTTATTTTACAATTTAAGACTTTTTATAAAAAAGTAGCAGAAATAGTATTTTTAGAAAATAATTACTTTTTATGTATTTGACTTAGTTTAGGCTGCTGATATTGAAAAACTATTTTAAATTTTATTTGCAAAACTTTTTTAAAAAAGTAGTAGAAAATGTACTTTTTGAAAAAGTACTTTTTTGTAATTTTATTAATTTTTAAACAAAAAAGTAGTAGAAACTGTAACTTTTTAAAAAGAAAGCGGTTTAATTCAGTTTATTTTGCAGATTTACACTTTTTATAAAAAAGTAGCAGAAATGGTACTTTCAGAAAAAAATAGCTTTTTATGTTTTTTACTTAGTTTAAGCTGCTGCTATTGAAAAACTACTTAAAATGTCATTTGCTATTTTTTTTAAAGTAGTAGAAAAAGTACTTTTTGGAAAAGTACTTTTTTGTAATTTTATTAATATTTAAACAAAAAAGTAGTAGAAACTCTAACTTTTTAAGAAGAAAGCGATTTAATTTAGTTTATTTTGCAGATTTACACTTTTTATAAAAAAGTAGCAGAAATGGTACTTTCAGAAAAAATAGCTTTTTATGTTTTTTACCTAGTTTAAGCTGCTGCTATTGAAAAACTACTTAAAATGTCATTTGCTATTTTTTTTAAAAGTAGTAGAAAAAGTACTTTTTGGAAAAGTACTTTTTTGTAATTTTATTAATATTTAAACAAAAAAGTAGTAGAAATTGTAACTTTTTAAAAAGAAAGCGGTTTAGCATAGTTTATTTTACAATTTTAGACTTTTTATAAAAAAGTAGCAGAAATGGTACTTTCAGAAAAAAATTACTTTTTATGTATTTAACTTAGTTTAATCTTCTGATATTGAAAAACTATTTTAAACTTCATTTGCAAAACTTTTTTAAAAAAGTATTAGAAAATGTAGTTTTTTGAAAAGTACTTTTTTGTAATTTCATTAATTTTAAAACAAAAAAGTAGTAGAAATTGTAACTTTTTAAAAAGAATATTGTTAAGTATAGTTTATTTTACAATTTTAAACTTTTTATAAAAAAGTAGCAAAAATAGTACTTTCAGAAAAAATGCTTTTTATGTATTTAACTTAGTTTAAGCTGCTGATATTGAAAAACTATTTTAAATTTCATTTGCAAAACTTTTTTAAAAAAGTAGTAGAAAATGTAGTTTTTGGAAAAGTACTTTTATGTAATTTTATTAATTTTTAAGCAAAAAAGTAGTAGAAATTGTAACTTTTTAAAAAGAATATTGTTAAGTATAATTTATTTTACAATTTTAGACTTTTTATAAAAAAGTAGCAGAAATAGTACTTTCAGAAAATAATTACTTTTTATGTATTTAACTTAGTTTAAGCTGCTGATATTGAAAAACTATTTTAAATTTCATTTGCAAAACTTTTTTAAAAAAGTAGTAGAAAATGTAGTTTTTGGAAAAGTACTTTTATGTAATTTTATTAATTTTTAAGCAAAAAAGTAGTAGAAATTGTAACTTTTTAAAAAGAATATTGTTAACTATAGTTTATTTTGCAATTTTAAACTTTTTGTAAAAAAGTAGCAGAAATAGTACTTTCAGAAAAAATGTTTTAAAAAAGTAGTAGAAAAAGTACTTTTTTGTAATTTTATTAATTTTTAGACAAAAAGGTAGTAGAAAATGTAGCTTTTTAAAAAAAATTTATAAATATAAAGATATTAACGCTTAATTATAGTTTTTGATGTTAAAAAATACCGTTAGAAATGTCTTACAATGTTTTTTGAAAAAAAGTAGTAAAAAGTACTTTTTCATGCATTTTGAGGAATTTTATATAAAAGTATTGGAAAAGGTACTTACTTGTTATTCCTTAATAATAGTTTAATAACTTTTTTTAAAGCTTTAACTGCCGATGGCAATTCGATGAGTGCCTCTGGCGATAATGATAGCAAAGATTCTCATGCCAATGCCGAAAAGGATGGATGGTTTCATGAGGATATGGAAATGTCCTATCACCATCATGTAGATGACTTTGAAGATGATTTTGAGTCTGACAATGATTTCGATGAATCGTATAGTACAAGAGGAAAACGTAAACGTGGTGGAGGTGGTACACGTTGGCGTAAAGGTAACACATCTGTTGATGGTACCCCAAAAAGAGGACGTAAAGGCGGTGGTAAGTTTAAAAACAAATAATTTATAGAAACAAAATTATTTACACTTTTATTCTAGGCACTCGTCGCCGTGGTGGTTCTAATGCTGATGGTGATGGTACTGGTGAACCTACACGACGTCGTCGTGGTGGAGGTGCTGGTTCTAGTTCAGCTGCAGGAAGTACTAGTGCTGCGGCTGTTGCTGCTGCTGCCGCGGTAGCTGCGGCTGCTAGTGCTGCTGCAACCAGTATAAACCATTCCAACTCGGCCTCACCCATAACAAATACCGATGATTCCTCTCAGCCAGGTTTAACATTACCATCAAGCAACAATCCCCCAATTGCAACAGCCACAACATCCACTTCAATACCACCACAAATTGACAATTCTTCATCGAGTCATGCAACAGACGCCTCAATGGGATTACCAACCGATAGTAATTCGTCTGGTGCTGTGGCAGCACCACCAGCGGCCGCAGCTGCTGCAGCAGCCGTTGTAGCAGCTGCTGCTGCAACAGCTACCACAACAGCTACTGCCAGCACATCAGCGGCACCGCCGGCAGCAAGTACTGCTAGCCCCCAAAAGACTGGTGCCAAGACTAAAGTTCGTTCCAATGATCGTGAAGTTGCACAGCCCTCTCCCTATTGCGATTTCTGTTTGGGCGATCAGCGTGAGAATAAGAAAACCAATTTACCCGAAATATTGGTATCATGCTCTGACTGTGGCCGTTCCGGTCATCCTTCATGTTTGCAATTCACTCCGAATATGATAATATCGGTTAAACGTTATCGCTGGCAGTGTATTGAGTGCAAATATTGCTCCATTTGTGGTACTTCCGATAATGATGATCAATTATTGTTCTGTGACGATTGTGATCGTGGTTATCATATGTATTGTTTATCGCCACCTTTGGTTACACCACCGGAGGGTTCTTGGAGTTGTAAGTTGTGTTTGGAGGAATTTCATAAAGGCGATAATAATTAGTATATTAACACGAAACCAGCATAAAGTAAATTATGAAATGATATTCATTTTTAATTTAAAACATTTATTTTATGTTTTTTTTTAAATTTTTAATTTTGGTCTTTTGTACACTTATTTTAAGTTTTAATACGTAAGTTTAAAGAACCGCCTATGTGTTTTGAGTGAGTTTTTCCATGGCAGCTTTGTAAAAGTACACACACACACATACACATTTACAATATTTTAAGTACAACTTGTATTTCCTTTATTTTAACTTAAATTTCCTTTGTCCATAAAGCCAAGGATAGTATTTTTTTCCCTTTAGTATTCTCATTTTTCAATATGTGTTTATTTATTTTATTTCTTTTACATTGTAATCTCAATTTTATTTTCTTATGTATTTTTTTTTGTGGTTAAGTTGTAAGCTTTTAAAACATTTTAGATTTTGTGTTCTTTTTTTAATTTTTTTTCAATTTTAATTAAGCAATATCATCCTCTTAAGGAAATACCCTTGTAATTTCTATTCAAACATAATAAACCACTAAAAATATCATTAAAATAACAAAAAAAATAAATAAATTTATTGTTTTTTTTTCTTTGCGTTTTATCAACATCTTAGTAATTCCTTTGTTTCAAGCGTCTTTTGGCCTAGTTTGGTAAGAAAGTGTTAATGAGCGTGTTATTCTAAGTACATAATTTATTAATACGATCTCACTTGATCTTCTTCGGATTTGAGGGGGCATTTTTGTATTTGCACCTTCCAAGAATCGGTAAATTTAAAAATGTCCACATTGTTTTGAAACTTAACGCTTTTGCTTAAATTAAAACATATTGATTTGGAATTGAACTTGTCTTTTTTACTTGAAGCACTACCATGGAAATTGTTACAAGAATATTGCTTTTTATCCATGAGAAGAAATAAGACAATTGAGGATTTTGTTAAAAAATAAGAAAATAAAAAAACAAATACTTTCACCAAAATTTTTAACCCTTAAACGGCGCTTATTGTTTGTTATTTTAACCCAATGAACATCAATTCAGTTTTGAATCAACTGAATAATGAAAAAGTTTAAAAAAATACAACTCAAAAAGTAGTGAAAGTTTTTACATTTATTCTTTGGTTTTTACATTACCTAGTATTTGCTGGCAACATTCCCATTTACCGGAATAGTCCCTTTATATCTGTTTAATAGAGGTTCTTTAGCTCATAATTTCACTCAATGCTAAGTAAGTTTAAGAACAGGCCATTTGAGTAAATAGCTAAAAACAAAACTTGTGATATTTTTTTAGCAATATGTTAATTACTTAGCAATGACTTCTTCCAGCTATTGTGTCAATTGTTTCTTTTATTTTAATATTTGGAGTTACTTTTTTAAAATTCTTATTCAGTTATTTGCAAACCTTTAACATGAAGACAACAATAGTCGCTCAAACAATAATAATAGTTTTCTTTTGCATTGTGAATTACAAAGTAATTTGCACTTCAAAATTATTAAGAAATAAAAGATTTCTAATATTTCCTCGTCAGGCACCAACTAGACATCAGGTTAGTTAAAGTAAATGCTATTTTTTTTACAACCTTTTATTTATTTAAATCCCTATAATTAAAGTTCATTGGTGGCATTGGTATACCGGTCGATTTAACCTATGAATCCTTAACTATTGGTTATGTCTTAAAGGCTGAATTTTGGTTGCCTTTTAACGAGACCGTATTTCGTGAAAATCCTTATTTTCCCGAATATAAAAATGATAAACTTTATAATAATGTTAAAATACAACAAGATCCGAATTTTGTTAATGCAAGATCCTTTAAAAGGGAAGTGAAAAAATCTAAACTTCGTTGGGATATTTACGATATTATAATACATCGTTTAAATGGGTGAGTATTTATTTATCTATCTATCTATCTATCTATCTATCTATCTATCTATCTATCTATCTATCTATCTATCTATCTATCTATCTATCTATCTATCTATCTATCTATCTATCTATCTATCTATCTATCTATCTATCTATCTATCTATCTATCTATCTATCTATCTATCTATCTATCTATCTATCTATCTATCTATCTATCTATCTATCTATACTGAAAATATTTCTTTCAAATGTTTGTTTACCAGCTTAGGATATAAGGGCCAAGAATGTCTCTTGCGAGCCATTTGTGAAGCAAATGCTTTACAATTTATGCGGCATTTTGATGTTTATGGTGAATTACTCCATATTTTCTTCAGGTATTTTAATCAAAAACATTTCCAATAATTTTGAGAATTATTTTATTTAACAAAATCTTCAGTCCTTCTACTTCCAGCGATTTAAAATCAGCAGAATCCCAAAATTTTCTACAAGCGGAAAAATTAGGTCGCTCTGGGGATTCTTGTTCCATTTATGACTGCAATTTATCAATTTTGGATATTTTTTCAAAAGTTTTAAAAGTAGGTTAGTAGAAATTCATAAAATTAATGTAAATTTATTTACAAACAATAACACAAATAAAAATATATAAACAAAATAATACACTTATTGCCGTTTAACTAATTTAACTTTAACTTCATCCTTGGTACGTATTATAATGCCGGTCTTAAATTCAAATTTATCCGGATCAACTAAAGGTAACAATTTGAATTTGTGGATTACATGGACCAGTAGTGTTTTCATCTCTAGCATGGCGAATTTTTGACCTAAAACGAGTATAGTAAAAAGTTTATTTTAGATTATTGATAGATAAATAGATTCTCTTCTACTACATACCAATACAATTCCTTTGACCAGCACTAAATGGCGAAAATGCATAAGGATGTCGACCAGCCGATTTCTCCGGAGTAAATCTATCCGGATCAAATGTATTGGGATTTTCAAAATGCTTTGGATTACGATGAATATCGAAGATATGTATTGAAATAAATGTATTTGCTGGTAATATTAGACCATTTGCTAAATGAGTTTCCTGTACAGCTTCTCGCATTATAACCGGTACCGAGGGATATAAACGCATAGTTTCTTTTAAAAAACATTCCATATATTTAAGGTTATTCAATTTCGATATATCCAAATTATCGAAATCATCAATATTATCGATGATTTCCTGATAACAACGTTCTTGCATTTCCGGATACAGCGATAGATTCATAAGACTAAAAGTTAAACCCATAGAAGTGGTATCGAAACCCTCAAACATAAATGTATCAACTTCTTCGCAAATGCCGGCATGATCGATAAGACCTTCTTTTTCGGCTCTCAAAAGTGTATCCAACATGGCGTAACGTTTTTTCTTGAAACTTTAAAAGTAACTAAATAAAAAAATTAACTTTGTAAATTTATGTAAATCTTACTCAAAATTATCATTTTCTATGGACTGCTCTTCGACTTGTTTATTTAACTCTTCTTGGAATAATTGTCTTCTCTTCTTAATTATGTCACTGGAGAAGTCGTGAACAATTTTAATCGCTGGTGTATATTTATGTTCCTCAAGCAGTTTGTATATGAAATCAACTAACAAATGTGGCGTATTTACACGTTTATTAAAACATTCTTCGAAAACTTTGAAACTTTCACGATACTCATCGCCATTTAAACAATTATCCAATTTAACACCCAGAGCAGTTTCTGAAAATTAGATATTGAAATTAGATATCTGACGTTAATTTTTCTAGTCTAAGTACAGTTTAGGCTATGATTTTTGCTATATATTAGATTTATGGTTTTGACTTGACTGTAAATAAGACTATAGTCTGTGCTAAAATATATTCGACTATAATCTGGACTTTAGGGTATAATATAGAGTAGACTTCAATATATATAAGATTTTAGTCTGGATTTCAGATTAGACTAAAGTCTGGAGTATATGTATTGCACTATAGTTTAGACTATAGTCTTGATTGTAGTTTCGACTATAGGCTCATTTATAGTCTAGACTATAGTTTAATCTGAAGACTATATAGTATAGATTTGACTATAGTCTGGACTATAGATTAGAGTATATATTACACTATAGCCTAATCCAGGTTATATAAAATACTACAGTTTGTGCTATTGTTTTGACTATAGTCTGGATTAGATTAGACTACAGTCTGCACAATATATTCGACTTTAATCTGGACTTAAGACTAGACTATATTCTGGAGTATGAAGTTTGGACTATATATTAGACTACAGTCTGAACAAAAGATGAGACTACAGATTAATCTATAGTAGAAACCATAGATTAGACAATAGTCTGGACTTATATAAAAGACTACAGTCTGTACTATAGTTTTAACTATAGTCTGAACTATAAATTAGTCTACAGTCTGCACTATATATTAGATTTTAATCTTTACTTAAGACTCCACTATATTCTGGAATATGGATTTTGGATTATATTCTAAAATACAGTTTGGACAAAAGATGAGACTGCAGTCCAATTATAGATTAGTCTATAGTATGAACCATAGATTACACTACAGTCTGGACATGAAGTCGAAGTGCTTTACGTGAGTACCTAGCCTATTGCCCTATCTCACGGTGGTACTTTTTCATCCACTGGGTGAGTAAAAAGTAAACAACTCACCATTGCCCTTTTGTGTATCTTACATGCAGGTTGCAATTTTTGTACATGGATTGAGCCGGTCCATGTACAAGCACTTTGCTCGAGTACTTGAGCTATCTAACATCTGACCATTGCTGTCCCTTTACTTAACTAGAGATGTAAAAACATCTCTAACGTTTACAGCCACGCATATGGTATGGGCTCTGTTGATTCGGCAACAGCACCTATAGACGTAACCAGTGGACCGAAGTACGAATCCATCAAATAAGCCGAGGACTTTGTTCTTACTCACAGGGACACACTGTGGTAATTCTGATATGAGCAGAGTTTACTCTGAACATATCTGGACAAGGAAGAAAAATCCAATGGTATAATTTGTATATGATACCTTTCATCCATCATCAGACAACCCAGCACACTTCTCATTTATCCGACAAATTTATAAGAGAAAAACATACGATACATTTATTATAGGTAAACGGATGGGTGAGACCTGCATACCCCTCATTCATCCCAAGGCTTAGTCCCACAGTCACTCCTTTGTGGGGTATATGTTGTTTTCGGCAACAGCACCGAACTTATCCCAAAATATTGACTTTACCTTACATCAGTCTTTTAACCGCCACTTACTCTTCCCGCGAATTTGGGTTTAAACCACAGCCACTACGTGGATCCCAAAGGAACGCCAATCAATTGACACAGTCCTGCGGGCAACTGGCCAACCGTAGTAAAAGATTATGTGGTTCTCTGGTTATACCTCATTTTAATTTATGGACTAAGTCAGGCAATAATCAGGCAATTTATAGACCCGTAAGACCACTGGTATTGGTAGCACCTATATACTACAAACTATACTCGAGACTATTATCAAGAAATTAGCCTGAACCAAAGACTAGTCTAGATGTAGTCTACATAATCTATAATCTTATGTAGGATCTTATTACTTACCACATACAACATTTAAAGTTAGTTTTGGTATAACTTCATCCAATAACACCTCATCGGTATTCAAATTTTCCAATTCCTTTACAAACTTTTGACTTTCTTCTCTGCATTAAACAGAAGTTGTGATCACTCAAAACAAATCATCAAAAATAATGTCATTACTCTTACTTGAATATTTCCTCAAATTGTCCCAAGATATTGAAATGAAATGCGGGCGTTAACATTTTACGTCTAGCATGCCATTTTTGATCGGTTGAAATAAGCAAACCCTCACCAAGAGCTGGTTCTAAAAAGTCATAGACAAAACCTTTTTTAATTAGTTTTGTATCGGTAGCAATAATTTCCCATAAGTCGGCATCAATAACATTGAGAATAGTTTTGCCCAGAACATGTTGAGTGAATGTTTTTTTCATTAGTTCAGCATTTTGGCGGGCATATTTAAAGGTGGCCACTATATATAAGAAAACAAACCGATAAATTTAAAATGTTTCTCCGATTTTTTGTTTTTTTAATACTTACCATAGTCATAACCAGCCACATCAAAAGTATTACCAAATATAGTTCTACCCGGCAGAGGCGGTGCAATATTTTCCACTGGACTACCATCTGTAGTTTTTATTCTTGGTGCAAAAAATGCCAAAATATGATAATTTTTGTTTAATTTAAACAACCATATTATTAATATAAAACCCACTGCCAAAGTCCAAAATACCATTTTTATTTATATATTATTCGAATATTATTTAATTAATAAAAAAATGTATTAAATTTACTACACTTATATGTATATTTTTTTGTTTAAACTATAGTAATATAATTTTACGTTTCAATGGCTAAGAACACATTTTAACAACTGAATGAGTTGACTTGTTTAACAATTAGTTTGGAGGTATATTTATTTGATTAAAATTATTTATATTTATGTATCTGTAGAAAAACATACACTCAATTAAATGTATATAGTTATTATTCTTATCTTGAATGTTTAAAAATGTATAAAAAAGAATTATTTAAAATTTTTGATTATATATTTTTAGAAATGTTTTAAAGAGATATTTGGTCAAAATATTACAATTTTATATATGAAATTATCGATAACTGCCTTAATCTTTTTATCAATTAATGTATTAATAATAATTTTGACCATAATCCGAACCCCACTGGAAAGTTTCAAATATGGACTAATGCACATGATTTTGACCATAATCTGAACCCCACTGGAAAGTTTCAAATATGGACTAATGCACATGATCCAAGTCTTTAGTATAGACTGTCCAATATAATGAATGTAATTTGGTCTACAGATCATTATAGTACAAACTGTAGATTTGACCATCGGCTATAGTTTGGACCATGTCTATTAACTAGTCTCGTCTATTAACTAGTCTCGTCTATTAACTAGTCTCGTCTATTAACTAGACTATAGTCTGCAGTCTGAACTATACAGTCTATACTATATTCTGGACTATAAAATAGGTCCTGCTAAACTGGATCCCGACAGACTTGTTGACCAGTTAAATAGCATCCACTAAGGGCGGGGTTTTCAGATAAAGATAATCCATCCACATCAGTAAAGTTGCTTATTATCTTAGTTTAACTGAGTGTAATTGGCCAATTAAAGGCGGGTTTCTTATTCCTAAGTTAAACTAGGCTTAACTTGCTGTTAGATTAAACTTCGGAACAAATTTAGGCGGACTTTAACCGATGATTGTGTTTTTCAGTTATAGATTTAAGCTCAGTTAACTTTGTTAGTATTGCCAACTTTTCATTCAAAAACATAAACAAAGAGCAGCTGTTTTTTGCAAACAATACTTTTGTAAAATGAAAAATTTTGGAAAAATGTTAAAGAAACATTTAAAACAATAATAAATAAAACAAATCAAAAAACACAATTAACAAAAACAATAAAACAATGATTTCGGAATAACAAAAACTTAATTGTTTAAGGGCGAGTTTTTCTGATAAAGATAATCTTCATTCTGTGGTTAAACCTGGTTTAATATATGTTTCGTGTTTTTCAGTTATCAGTAAAGTTACTTATTATCTTAGTTTAACTGAGTGTAATTGGCCAATTAAACTCAAGTTATAAGTGAGAAAACACAATTAACAAAAACAATAAAACAATAATTTCGGAAGAATAAAAACTTAATATATTAAGTAAATTGTAATTTTCTGATTTGTTTTGTTTTATTTATTATTGTTTTAAATGTTAATTTAACATTTTTCCTAAATTTTTCATTTTACAAAAGTGATATTTGCAAAAAACAGCTGTTTATTGTTTATGTTTTTGAGTGAAAAGTTGGCAATACTAACAAAGTTAACTGAAAATGCCTAAATTTGTTCCGAGTTTAATTAAACAGCAAGTTAAGCCTAGTTTAACTGATTAGTAAGAAACCCACTCTAAGGCATTTAGACTAAATGCAATAAAGCAATATATCGTTAAATATTGATTAATGCGTCCCTAAACCCATCCTCCAGAGAAACTTTAGTTTCGTCATCTCGGAAAATTCGGGACTGGAAAGAGATCGCTCTCCACGAAGCTTATCCGTATACATAGATAACGAATAGGAGAAGGTATTTTCATTCTAGAATTTGAAATCAGTAGACAGTCTAGCTGCAATTAAGTCCGTGACAGGTGTACATACCCTACATAACGACTAGTCCAGAAATGCAAGATATTCTTAAATAGGATGGCGAAGAACAAAGAAGATATGGCCAAAGCCAAGACATAGCCGAACCCAACTCAGCAATATTAGAGTTGTCATCACAGGACAATGTAAATTTGGTAACCAACCAATGGGTCTTGAATTACCTTACAACAAAAGAGGAATCAATCAAACATCTTCTCTGTTACTGTCCTGCATTGGAGGACATCCGACTTCGATATCTGGGACATCGATTTCTGGAGAACACCTTAGATTTATTAATGGTTGTAACAGGTTGGCTATAACTGAATGTTCTTCCCTGGGGAAAAAACTTACGGTTGATACAGCTTTTGCTGAGTTGAGAATTTTTGGCCGATTGAGAACCGGTTCGTTCCGGAGCGGAGATTCGTCGTGGGAACGTCTTCATTAGTCATTGCGGTTACTTTGATGATACAAACTCTAATAGCACTAATTAGTATCTCTTTCGAGTTCAAGACTCCTTCCTCTCAATTTCCCTCTGTCTATCTTAATCTCAGTCTCTCAGTATATACAACTACTATTAATAGCTTTAATCTATTTCATCTCTTGATACAACTTTCTATGTTCTCTTCTTCTCTTCTTTTTAATATACTTACAGCTATCACAAAGGGACCAAAAGGACGTGGGTGCATCTATTGTAGCATTAACAACCAACCAACCTTATAATATGCACAATAAAAAGACTATAGAATAAAGTCTGGACTCTAGCCTAGAATAGACTATGATCCTGATTAAAAAACTAGACTTTAGTCTGAACTATAATCTGGATTAAAGAATAGACAATAATCTCAACTATAGAATAGAGTGTAGACTGGACTATAGAATAGACTATAATCTATAGTCAGAACTAAAGACTAGACTATAGTCTGGACTATGGACAATACTATTTTTTTGGACTATCGTAATTATATTAATATATTCTAGACTATAGACTAGAATACAGAATAGATTAGACTATTCTCTGGAATATAGATTAGACTATAGACTAGACAATGAACAACGCTATAGTCTGTCATATACTCTAGACTATAGTTTGAACTATAAAGTAAACTGTTAACTGGGATATACTCTGACTGCAGTCTATACTAAAAGCAAAATTATAGTCTGAACAAAAACATTAATAGTAAAATTTACTTTGAAAACTTTTCGAGTGTATATGTGACATACAAACTACATACTCAGACATTGCAATTTGTACTATCTGTTTTAATACACCCTAAAGTTTTGTATTTTACTTAAGATAAGATTTGACACTATATTTTTATATACATTCATATTATGTATGTATTTATGTATATTCATTTAATTATTATATAGTGATTAAAAATAATTAATAATGTTATTAAATAATTAATATTTTATAAAGATTTGTTAAAACTTAAATGGGTTAAACAATAAGAGATCAACGAGACGGTTATAGATCATATATTTGATACCTAAGACGGACTTTTTAAACAGTCTACTATTGGAACATAGTTGGGTCTATTAAAAGATCTGCAACCGAAACTTGAATGAGAATATATATCGTTTTTATAACTTCTATTGTAAAGCTTCTAAAATTCGCTATATATTAAAAGGAAGAAGATGACGATTGAATTTTTAAAACAACATTAAATAATATATATTTTTCAATTAGTTTTCATTTACAATACAAATCTATAGACAAACTTTTAACAATTAAAAAACAGTTTGATATTGAAAGGCATATTCATTAATTGTGCTGACACTCGATTTACGCAATGTGAAACTTTTAAGCTCTGCAGACTCCATAGCGTAAAATTATATTGATTTAAACAATTTGTGAAAAGAGGTCAAAATATTTAATTTGTCCGAATTTGCCAGTAGTATCATCTAATATTGACTCTATATTCTTTTTTTATTTATTAAAAAAATCGTGAGTCGTTAAGTGATCTTTAAAATCTTTTAATTATTATACATTTCAGGTAAATCGAGTTTGTACTGTATTGGAAAATACTTAAAAGATGATGAGATGCTAAAAGAATATTTAAAAACAGGCCCTTCACAGCAAAGTGCTTAAAATTTAACAAATATTATGTTTTAGCATTGCACCAGTTAAACTACTATTGTAAATTTGTTTAACAATTATATTATTATAGTAATTACCCTAACATAATCTTATCTTATTTACATTACGAGTAATTAGAAAATAGCAATAATATTGCATTGTCATCAATGGTTTTGTATGTAACACAAAGGTCCCACAATAAAGAAAAGTTTAAAATTTTATACAGTTACTTATAGGGTTATTTCAAAAAAAAAAAAAAAAAATCGAACAAAAAAGTAGGATTTTGTACGTGACCCTTTCCAATTTCGATGAAATTCGGAACACACATTCTTTATGTAAATACAGAACTTTAAGTTCTCCAAAATTTCAAAACTCGTTATGGATCAAATTTTATCGGTGTTCAAAGTTTATATTTCTTATGTTCTTTTTTAATAAGCAATAAATTTGACATCGTATATTTTCTAAACAACTTATCCGATTTTAATCGTTTTAGTCCCCAATTAATGCCTGTGTCTTGTAGTTAACTAGTAAGATAGATAGATATATAGATAGATAGATATATAGATAGATAGATAGATAGATAGATAGATAGATAGATAGATAGATAGATAGATAGATAGATAGATAGATAGATAGATAGATAGATAGATAAATAGATAGATAGATAGATAGATAGATAGATAGATAGATAGATAGATAGATAGATAGTTAGATAGATAGATAGATCTAACTATCTAGATAGTAAGTAAATTCAAAAAAAAACTATTCTATAACTTTGCGAAGAAAGCTTTTTTAAAACGTTGCAGTGTTGTCTGAAAGTTCAGTATATTACCAATAAACGTATTCTTTGTCATAACTTTTTTCGTCTTCGAGATATCTTTTCCTATGTTTTGGAACAGTAAAAAAATTGCAAACACAAAACTTTGTATTTTATTTCGCCTTTGTTTTAAATCAAAATGATTTTCATCAATGTTTCACAATTTTCACTACAAAATGGTGATACTCTTCGTCATATCTTTATATTGCAAAAAAAAAGAGATACTTTAGTCTCTGAGTTTCGACTTTTCACAAGTTTTGTTAGCCTGTGTAATTAGCATTGGATTTGAAAGTTATTCCTATCAATAACATGTGTTTTTCAAAAAAACTTTTTGGATTGAATATCAGTGATTTTAGAAATACCAGTGAGTTACTTTATTCAACTAAACTAAATAAAAATATACATTTCTTAAATTGTATTATTTAACACAAAATTTTGCATTTAAACCTATTGGCGTCTTTTTATTTTAATTTTGATATTAGTTCTAGTACGTATTAATATACCAGCCGAGAATTGAAACGAGTTCGGGTGGGTAACAGCTTCTAATTTGAAATTTTTCAATACATGTACCAATAACGTCTTCATTTCTAACATGGCAAACTTTTGACCTGAAAATAAAGGTAATATTATAATTATAAAGAACAACAATAAGAAAAAACAAACTAAATAATCTTACCAATACAATTTCTTTGACCCGCACTGAAAGGTATAAAGGCAAACGGATGACGCTTTTCCATCTCTGGCGACAAAAAACGTTCTGGTCTAAATTCCTCGGGTTCATCATAATACAATGGATTTCTGTGTATATCGAAAATATGTATATTAACCTGAGTACCCTTGGGTAAAAGTAAATTATTTTTCAATGGCAAATCCGTTGTACATTCTCTTATTATTATCGGTACTGAGGGATATAAACGTTGTGTTTCCTTGATGAAACATTCTAAATATTTTAGATTACTTATTTCTGACATTGTCAAATCCTTAAGATCATCTGCAGAAATCTCTTGTTGCATTTCTTCGAAACATTTTTGTTGCATTTCTGGATACAGAGCTAAATTCATTAAAGTAAATATTAAATTCATGGAAGTTGTATCGAAACCCTCAAACATAAAGGTATCAACTTCTTCACAAATACCAGCATGATCTATGAGACCTTCTTTTTCAGCTCTTAACATAGTATCCAACATGGCGTAACGTTGTTTACGATATACGCTAAATAAAGAAATAATTTTTTTTTGAAAATTTACATATTTAAAAGGAATTGTCCTACTTGTCATTATTTTCAGTTGTTTCCGAATTACGCTGTTCCTGTAATTCTTTTTCCATTTGAATTCGTCGTTTTTCTATAATATCCGATGAAAATTTATGCAATTTATCCATGGACTTTAAGTAGTTTTTGCCATCTCCGAATGTATAGTAAAGTAGATCATAAACCATTATAGGATTTTTTATACGTTCCATAAGACTTTCCTCAACTTCGGTAATATTATGGCGATAATCATCTCCTTCTAAATGATCATCTAGACTTACGCCGAGAGCAGTTTCTGAAAATTGTTAATACAAATAGAATTTACCCAAAATAAAATCTTATAGAAGAGTATGATCGAACAATTTAAAATCTGTAATATTAATATCAGCGTCGGTCTGAGGAACCGTCATTTTTCGAACCGTAATAATAGGTAATATTAAAATATTTCATTGTGTTTGAGATGAACAGAGCAATGTCACTTTTGTTAATAAAATTTGTAATCCCTTCTAAAGTTCCATCCATTGCCTTCAGGATTGTTTGTATGTTATACTTTGTCCTTTCTTTGAGATATCTCGACTTGAAGTTTAAAAGAAGATATCCTAAAAACTGTATTTTGCGGCTAAAACTTTAAAGGTCGATATCTCAGCAAAAGATATCTTAATATGTATAATAGAATAGGACAGATGTTAAACCTATATTTTGAAGCCAAAATTTAAGACCCTTAGGGCGAGTTTTTCTGATAAAGATAATCTTTATTCTATGGTTAAACTTGGTTTAATGTATGTTTCGTGTTTTTCAGTTATCAGTAAAGTTACTTATTATCTTAGTTTAACTGGGTGTAATTGGCCAATTAAACTCAAGTTATAAGTGAGAAAACACAATTAACAAAAACAATAAAACAATGATTTCGGAAGAACAAAAACATAATATTTTAAGTAAATTGCAATTTTGCTGATTTTATTTGTTTTATTTATTATTGTTTTAAATGTTTATTTAACATTTATCCAAAATTTTCCATTTTACAAAAGTATTGTTTGCAAAAAACAGCTGTTCATTGTTTGTGTTTTTGAGTTAAAAGTTGGCAATACTAACAAAGTTAACTGAGCTTAAATCTAAAACTGAAAAACACAATCAATCAGTTAAAGTCCGCCTAAATTTGTTCCGAGTTTAATCTAACAGCAAGTTAAGCCTAGTTTAACTGAGGAGTAAGAAACCCGCCCTTAGAAAACATAACAAACATTTTATAAATAAAGCTGACTTTGCTCATTATCATATATCATTTGAAATCTCAAAAACCTGGAAAGGTAATGTAAGTTAGGATCTCAAATGAAAGACTTTACTTTATTTTAACAAATGTAGGGTATTTCTATTAGACGTACTATACTTTATTACTTATCCAAATGTATACTACTTACCACATATGTTATTGAGAGTAAATCGAGGTATTAGTTCGCTCAATGATATTTCGGCATCTGTACGGCCATCTGTTAATTTATCATTCAAATTATCAATAAATTTTAAAGATTCACGTCTGCAATTTGAGAAATTATTAAGAAATATACACACTCAATACAATTTTATAAAATACATATATACACAAGTATCTCAATTAGGGTGCACTTAAAAAGCATGTATTAAAGAAATGGAACTGTATTTTAAAATAGTTTTTAAAAGTTCTATGGACCATAAACTGGAAGTGCTAACACATTAGAAATTTTGGAACTAGGATTAGGAAATGTGCAAAATATTCCCGTATTCTTAAAGGATTGGCATTATAATAACCGCTTTAAGTAAATATTAAACAGGATTCACTCGTTCCACGCCAGACCATAAGTCAAAAATTTTGCTTTGTTATGATCTTTTATAAGATAAAGGACGAGTTTTTCTGATAAAGATTATTAAAGAATTACTGCAGTAAAGTTATTTATTATCTTTGTTTAAAGGCGGGTTTTTTCAGATAAAGATAATCTACATTCTTTGTTTAAACCTAGTTTAATATATGTTTTGTGTTTTTCAGTAAACAGTAACGTTATTTATTATATTAGTTTAACTAAGTGTTATTGGCCAATTAAACTTAAGTTATAAGTAAGAAAACACAATTAACTAAAACAATAAAACAATGATTTCGGAAGATCAAAAATTGAATTAAATGGCAATTTTCTGATTTTTTTGTTTTATTTATTATTGTTTTAAATGTTTATTTAACATTTTTCCAAAACTTTACATTTTACAAAAGCGATATTTGCAAAAAACAGCTGTTTATTGTTTAGGTTTTTGTCGGAAAAGTTGGCAATACTAACAATGTTAATATAACTAAATCCATAACTGAAAAACACAATCATCGGTTAAAGTCCGCCTAAATTTGTTCGGAGTTAATTAAGGAGTAAGAAACCCGCCCTGAGTTTAATTGGCCAAATAAACCTAAGTAATAAGTGAGAACACACAATCAACAAAAACAGTAATATAATGAATTATGAAGAACAAAAACATTATATTTTAAGTAAATTGCAATTTTTTGATTTGTTTTGTTTTATTAATTATTATTTTAAATGTTTATTTAATATTTTTCCAAAATTTTTCATTTTACAAAAGCGATATTTGCAAAAAACTGCTGTTTATTGTTTATGTTTTTGAGTGAAAAGTTGGCAATACTAACAAAGTTAATGGAACTTAAATCCATAATTGAAAAACACAATCAAGTTAAGCCTAGTTTAACTGAGTAGTAAGAAACCAGCCCAAAGTAAATTATTTTGCGGTTACGGTGAAAGGAAATATTGTATTGCAATGATGTCAGATCTACATATAAAAGGATAAAATATGAGCCGATAATAAATTTTAATAGAGAGACTTATTATATAAAATTTTCGACAGATATTTTTTCGAAATTTTGATTTTTTTAAGTGCAGGTCTAATGTACATATAATTATTTTGTATAACATACATACATATATCAAATAAACTCTTTTCTCTCTCTGCTATATGTATGAATTAAAGCATTATCAGTTTATAAACTCGTAAACAAGTATACGATATACATGAGATAAGACTAAAATATTTAATATTAAGACCGGACAATAGACTAGACTTTATACCGGAAAATAGACAAGTCTTCAGACTAGTCTATGTAGACTTTATTGCACAGTTTTGTATATAGAAGGATCTACATTTAGTATAATAAAAAATCTGGTCATAAGTTAGTATAAAGGTTCCACACATCTGTCAAAGATTATACATATATATATGTATGTATATATGTTGTAAATATGAAACGACTTTAAAAAATTCTAACTACTAAAGAGAAAACCGGACCACTAATTAACAATTTTAAAGGTTAATTTTTCCTATTACTTAAATAACACATTAGTAGAGTACATAAAAAGTTGACATTGCCAAATACAGTACAATTAGCTTTTGATTAAAAACAAAAATTAAACAAGTAGGAAAGTATAGTCGGGCATGGCCGACCATATAATACCCTACACCATGAGTATATTTTTAAAATTTTTATTTTTTTTTTAAAGAAACTTTTATGTTGAATATTATTCCAAAATATTTCATCAATTTATTGAAAAAAAACTAAAATTTCTAAATGAGGCTTTATATAGGTCAAATATGGGCCGATCCTCGGTAAATTTGGGAAAGGATATATTTTTAAATAACAGTTACTATTGTTGAGTTTCATTGCGATACAAATGGTTACAAGTCAATTTTAGACGTTTAAGACATTTTTTGAAGTGGGGTTTGTATGGGGGCTAGGGTCAAATAAGGTCCAATCCTTACGAAAATCTGCAGTGTCATTTATACTTATATAAAAATTATTTGTACAAATTTTTAGAGAGATAATAGAATATTTGACGTAATTATGGCATAAAAAAAGTTACGGTTGTATAATGGAAATAATGGACCGATTTCAACCATTTTCAATAGGCTTCGTCCCTGTGCCAAAAAACATGATTGGTCCAAATTTCATCAAATTATGTTGAAAATTGCGGCCTGTACCTTGCGCACAAGGTTTACTTGGACAGCCAACCAGCCGGACAGACGGACGGACATGTCTTAATCGACTCAAAACATGATTCTGAATCGATTGGTATACTTTAAGGTGTTGGACCAATATTTTTGTATGTTACAAACATCAGCACAAACGTATAATACCCTCCCCAATATAGTGTTGTAGGGTATAATTAAAAGTAACGAAAACTCACTTAAAAATTTCAATAAATTGAGTTAAAATATTGAAATGAAATGCAGGCGTTAATAAACGACGTCGGCTATGCCATTTTTTATCTAAATTAAAAAAAAAAAAAACAAAATAATATTTAATATTTACTTTTAATACTTAATACTTTAATAACTACTTACCCGTACTCGTCAGTAGTCCAGTCTTTAAAAAGGGATGCAAAAATGAATAAACTATACCCTTGGTCAATATACGATTATCGTTTAATATCAGCTCAGCATTAATCGGATCAATGATATTATAAACGGGACAGGCAAAAAAGTATTGTATATAACTGCGTCCATATCTTTTAGCAAATATACGTGAATAATCGAACATTTGTTCTAAAATTTTAATAAATTTTTACATTTGCCAAATTAAATTTTGCATGTTGCTTTTTTTATTACCCAAGTTCATGGAAATCAAATCATAGCTATTGCCCCAAAAACCACAGCCAATAGCTACGGAATTTTTTAAAGGTGAACCATCAACGGTTTTGATTTTTCTCGTTAAAGAAGTCAATTCATAATCACGATTTAAATTTATTAGCCATATTATGAAAATTATTAACAAACTTGTTGTTGCTAGTAAAAATAGCATTATTTTTTTGACGTATTATGTAGTATAATAGTGTAAAATTTAAACGGGAAGAGATTAAAACTAATAAAAAACTATAGTGTTTATTGGTTGATGGTTGTTCTAAAACTGAACTGATAAAAAAAAGAATTCTCTATTTGTCAAGTTCAATTGTAATTATGCACAAATGTTTATAAATGTGATATTGAAATAAAAGAGAATTTGTACTGCCGGTTATAAAGAGAATTACTGTAGTATATAGTAATTTAAATAGGGAATTATCTTGGGAATACAGTGGATGCTCTATGGTTTGAATCATTTTAAATTGAATTTTTTCCAAAATATGAATAGAAATGAATAGAAATATGATTTGCAAATTTTAATATTAGAATGATTTAATTTTTTTGATACATAATGCAAGAATTTACTGTAAAATCGATAACTATTGGAACAAAGCTATCAATAATTTGAATATTTTAAAGAAAGATGCAGTATTATTCGAAACCAAAATAGCTTTTTGATTGATTTTAGAAACAAGATCTTTCATGGCAAAAATCTTTTATATAGTCAAGTCTATAGTTTAGTTCAGTATAAAACGCTTAATAAAGTCATTTTGGGTTTTTTTTAGTTAAAATTCGTTTTATAAACACATAAACATACTTAGGGCGGGTTTATTACTTCTCAGTTAAACTAGGCTTAATTTGCTGTTAGATTAAACTCGGAACAAATTTAGGCGGACTTTAACTGATGATTGTGTTTTTCAGTTATGAATTTAAGTTTAGTTGATTTTGTTAGTATTGCCAACTTTTCACTCAGAGACATAAACAATGAACAGCTGTTTTATGCAAATATGTAATACTTTTTTAAAATGAAAAATTTTGGAAAAATCTTAAATAAACATTTAAAACAATAATAAAGAAAACAAAACAAATCAGAAAATTGCAATTTACTTAAAATATTAAGTTTTTGTTCTTCCGAAATTATTGTTTTTGTTAATTGTGTTTTCTCACATATAACTTGACTTTAATTGGCTAATTGCATTCAGTTAAACTACGATAATAAGTAACTTTACTGCTAACTGAAAAACACGAAACATATGTTAAACCAGGTTTAAACAAAGAATGTAGATTATCTTTATCAGAAAAACTCGCCCTTACATAGGTACCAATTTCACCTACGTTGGTCTCAAATAAAAGAAAAATATATTGCAACGTTCTATATCATGATGTATTTATTTGTATAATTTTTAAGACTTTTTTTGTATAATTTATATAAAAGTATAATTCTTAATTTAAACGTATAAGTAAAATTAAATCATAATAAGTCCTTTAAATTCCTTAATTTCATTTAGTTGGAAAATGTTTATTTCTTATTGTTGCATCTTTACCATCAAATGTTATGGATTCATAGAAAAATTTACGATTTACTCGACACTGTACACCACACTTGTTCGAACCACAATTTTCGCAATCATACCAGCAGCCAGGACAATCATCGTCCATGCAATCACAAACATCCATGCCATTGTGGCGTATATTACCATACTCATCATACAGACTGCGGGTGTTAGTAGGTGGTTTACGTTTAAGCTTACGCTTTTCACGATTCGATTTATCTGGCTCGAAATCATCCAGAAACTTTAATTCATCACGTTCACGGAGTCGACGTTCAGCATGCAACTTTCGCGGCCGTTCCCGTAGTGACATACGCATTCCAGTGCCTTCAGAGTGTTCGGAGTCGTCCATTTTACGGAATTTAATTAATTTAACTAAATAAACTTAATTTTTTATTAGAAAATTGTTTTGTTTTTTATATTTGGATGTCAAGCTAAACAAAACAATAACAAATTAATAGTGTTGGTAACTTTGCGAGATATTTGGTACTTTTTTAGGACTTGAAAACAGAGTTTTTATGTATTACATATAAATTTATGTTATATTTATTATATTCTATATTAAAGTTAATTTCAGTTTCATTTTAGTATAAATATTAAATAATACAATTAATAAATCATATAATAAATAAAGTCAAATAGTACTATTACCTAAATTACCATCACTAATTACAATAATGATAAACTATATATAAAGTTGCCACATAAAACACGAACATATGTGTTGCCAGAAGTTTTTAAGAAACCCACTTAACCTTTTCTGCACCACTAAATAATGTAAGTGTATATATAAAAGAATATAAATCTGTAATATCTAAAAAAATTGATAACTCGACTGTCGTCTATGAAAAAAGTCGAAAAGTCGACTTTTTAAATAAAAGTCGAAAAGTCAAAAAGTCGGATAATCGAAAAAAGTCGGAAAAAGTTGGAAAAAGTCGAAAGAAGTCGAAAAATTCGGAAAAAGTTGAAAATAGTCGGAAAAAGTCGGAAAATGTCGAAAATAAAAAGAAGTCGAAAAAACTCAAAAAATTGCAACAAATATAAAAATATAAATACAATTTTTTATAAATAAATAATAATAATAATAATAATAATAATAATATAATGTTAAAAGTAAATTTACGCTTCGGGCAATTTTATAAATTTTTAACTCTGGTCGGAAAAAGTCGAAAATAGTCGAAAAAAGTAGGAAAGTCGAAAAAAGTCAAAAGTCGAAAATAGTCGAAAAGTCGAAAAAGTCGACTATTTATAAAATATTAAAAGTCGAAAAATCGACTTTTAATTAAATGAAAAAAGTCGAAAAGTCGGAAAATCGACTTTTAACTAAATACAAAAAGTCGAAAGTGGAAAAGTCGACTTTTCATAAAATGCAAAAAGTCGACTTTTCGTTTTAACTATAGAACCGTACTTACAACATATTAAATTGCAATTATTATGCATTTAGTTAGTTTATAAAGAATTGTAATACGATATTATTGAAGTAATATTATATCATGTGAAGTCTAGACCGCCAAGAATTACCTATTATTTTTAACATCGCTTAAGACTAAAAACAACACAACTGAATATTTAATCCGACGCTGAGATTTTAAGTGTCAACCGCCGCCGCCGTTAACACTTACTTGGCGCAGGACTTTGCTCCTCTCACACCAAAAAGTGTCAAAAATTTTTGTTTTCACGATTTTTCCATGTTGCAATTAGAATTTTCTGATTTATTTTTAGAGTAAATAATATAAATAAATTAAAAAAAATAACTGAAAACGGTAAGTAAATGCCATATAAAAAGCGTAAAACGCAGTGTTTAATTGAACAGTATAAATAAATTATTAAAAACGTGCGGCAGACATTTAATACAAAATAATTTTTATGCTAAACATGTCGCCGTGCTGATGTAACAGTGTGTGTATTTTGTGAAATTTATTAAATTAAAATAAAAGTATAAAAAAAGAATATTATCAAACGTTTTTGTTTTATAGAAACAAGAACTTAATCAACGAAACTGAACGAAAGAATATAAAACAAACTGAAATTGTAACAAAGAAAGCAGCAGCAGCAGGAAAATGTTAAAACGTTTGCAGTTCATAAAGCCGGTCATTGACCAGAACATACGACAAAAGTTATGTTATTCGAAAATAGTCAGCACTGGCCAGGATATGCGTCCAGCGGCTAAGGGTAAAATAAATCTCGAAACACCCACAGTGATCACACAATTAGATCGTAAATTTAAGGAGGGTGAAAAATATGAAGGCTTTGAATGTGTACGCACTGAACATGTACCCGAATTTGGTATAATGTCCTATACCTTCCGTCACTTGGTCACTGGTACAGAATTGTGGTATTTGGATCGTAATGATGCCAACAATGTATTTTCTGTTAATTTCCGCACAACTCCTTTTGATTCGACTGGTTTACCGCACATTTTGGAACATAGTGTGTTGTGCGGTTCGAAAAAGTATCCTGTTAGAGATCCATTCTTTAAAATGCTCAATCGTTCGGTGGCTACATTTATGAATGCTATGACCGGTCCGGACTATACTATGTATCCTTTCTCCTCAATGAACGAGACTGATTTTAGAAATTTGCAGAAAATCTATTTGGATGCTGTGTTCAGGTGAGTGTATGAAGTTTTATTTTAAGTTTCATGTTTTTTACTATTACTGCAATTGAAATAAGGAAATGATTTAATGTTTGTTTGTTGAGGGATTATATATGTTATGAAAGTATAACTATGTCTTTTCCAATAACTATTATTTAAATTAAAACAATTGTTGTTGTAACATCTAAATCTAGACCATATTAATAATTATGTGCATGTGTATGCGTGTATAAATTCTTTGGACATGGTAAACTAGGGTAAAATGAGCAGTTGAATATGTGGTGGGTATCATGAGGATACCTATCACAAGTTGAGCTTTCTTTTAGACCTGTCTATGCGTAAATACTGTGAAAGTAGGGTTAAATAAGCAGTTGAATATGTAGTGGGTATAATGGCGTTACTGATGACAAATTAAGCATTCTTTTAGACCATGTCAATGCGGGAATACTATATATTATGTCTTACTATCTCAGTTGAACCAGAACTGATCTCATACGAAACTCTGGAGGTATACTACAACCCCCTCTCTGCAAATATATTGATAGCGTCTTTATGAATGTCGTACAAATCAGCTGTGCACAATAATCGATCCAAAATATCCTGGAGATTATTGTCAATGTTTTCTTCTTAAAATGCTTCGCAAAATTATTTAACTGTTGGTCAACATGACGTCCGTCGAACAGCATTTTGGCTGCTTTAAGTTATGCCTTAATCCCGACCTCAATTGTACCAGAACTGATCTGGTACGAAACTCCATTGGCATACTGCAACCCCGTCTGTGTGAATGTATTGATAGCATCTTTAAGGATATTTTCTTTTTGAAATTATTCGCAGGTTTATTTAACTGCTGTTCAACATGACGTCCGTCGAACACCATTTTATCAGCTTTGAAAGTTAAGCCTTAATCTCGACCTCGGTTGTACCAGAACCGATCTGGTACGAAACTCTAGTGGTATACTGTAACCCAGTTTATGTGAATGTATTGAAAGCGTCTTTATAAATGTCGTACAAATCAGTTGTCAAGTTTTTCCTTTTAACATGCCTCGCAGGATCGATTAACTGTTGGTGAACATGACATCTGCGGCAGCTTTGAAAGCAACCACTAACCGGCTAATCCTTTTACGTATGTTGCCAACAAAATTTCATTTTCCATGCGCTTTGTATCCACTTCGCAGTTTACAGGTTTCGTAAAGGGAAGATATGTTGAGATGAAAACAAAATTTCCGAAATGATACGAATTATTCGTCCAAGTGATGTAAACTCTAAAAAGCAACAACTATTCATAAAAACCGCTTTCACTACAATTTTGATCTTTCCGAATGAGCCATCCAAAGCGTACAATTTAGCGACATCTGTATCAATCACAGGTTGGCCACATTTGAACTATTACCATTAACAATTCTTACGATAATAACACCTACGTTCCGGAACAAGCTTTTATCTTTTTTTCTTTTTCAAGGAAAGAAAGATAGAACTATGTATTAGTCACAGTCGAACTGTTACAACAACAATTAAATGAATGGTTATCTCCACGAAATACATCAGTTCTTCACTGCGCGTAACCTGCAATTTTCACCAGCGAAATCATCAACAACTCTTTTTACCACCTGGACGAAGGAAGTAAACCTAAACCTTGGCATCGTGGTCGATAAAGTCCAAATTCCGACCATGCACCACCCTCTTTACTTCCTTAACTCACGCCAATGCAATCAAGCACATATAGCAAAGCGCTAGCTGGCAGAGCATAAAGAAACCTTGTTGGCTACCTAAAAAACGATTGATCTGTCAGTGGTTAATTATGCTGCTCCAGTGTGGTCACCTTCACTTATGACACCCACCACATATCTCCATTGGATTTATAGACGCATCCACTTCTTAGGCCCGTACATTAACGTATAACCCCCAACTAGATTATTGTATAGTTTTAGCTGTTACAACAACAAAAACAACAACAATTGCAAATAAAAACTGTCTTTAAAACATTCCTAGGTTCAATAACCGTTTTTGCTTAAGAACTTAAGATAAACGCTTTTGTTCTACAGATCTTATGAAATAAAATCATAATTTATAAAATTTTCTTAAAATCTGTTTCTATCGATTAATATATCATTTTAAGTATTTAAAAAAATCGTTTAAAATTTCCTTTGATCTTTGACTTGGTTATCACATAAAAATATTAAAGTAAAATAAATTATGTTGAATATTTGCCAAAACAAAATTAATAACCAGCTGTCTGTTCAAAGTTAAGAAAAACATCATGTTAATGTTCAAATTTTAAAAAGTTTGCCTAATGCAAAATAAATCTAATTAATTAGTTCTTAATTAAATGCATATAAAATAAATGAAAAACGTTTTAAACAAATACTTTTTATGAAACATTAACTAATTAATCTTCTTATAAAAATCGCTTAAATATTAAAATTTTTTTTAATAAATTTTATAAATTTTTCTTTTTTTTTACTTTCAGACCCAATTTAGAATATTTAGATTTTCTACAAGAAGGCTGGCGTCTTGAACATTCCAATCTAAAGGACAAAGAGTCAGAATATGTTATCAAGGGTGTGGTATATAATGAAATGAAGGGAGCCTTTTCGGAAAATGCCTCTGTGTTTGGTCAAAATCTGCTCAATAATCTATTACCCGATCATACCTATGGCTATGTTTCGGGTGGCAATCCCTTGGAAATACCCAAATTAACTCATGCCAATCTAGTTGATTTTCATCGCAAATATTATCATCCCAGTAATGCTCGCATCTATACCTATGGCTCTTTTGATTTAATCAAAACATTGTCATATGTCGATAAGGAGTATTTGAGTAAATATGAACATATTGATAACTCCTACAGTCGTATACCAAATCAGCCAAGATGGGATAAACCACGTAATGTACATATCTCTAGTCGTTTTGATAATATGGGAGCACCATTCGAGAAACAAAATCAAATAGCTATTGCTTTGCTTATGTCCGATGTTACCGATATACAAGAGACATTTGTGTTGTATGTTTTGTCGGAGCTATTGGTAAGAGGTCCTAACTCGCCCTTCTATCGCAATTGGATAGAACCTAATTTCTCGGGTGGTTATAATCAGACAACCGGTTTTGATCCACAAATTAAGGATACCTTCTTCTGTGTGGGTTTGCAAGATTTGAGAGTAGAAGATTTTGGTCGAGCACAAGAATTATATGATGCCACCATTAAGGAGGTTATGGAAAAGGGTTTCGATAAGCAACATATCGAAAGTGTTTTGCATAATATTGAGTTGTCTTTGAAACACCAATCGCCACAATTTGGTTTGGGTCTATTGTTCAATTCAACACCCTTGTGGAATCATGAGGGTGATGTGGTAGAGAATTTAAGAGTTTCTAATATGATTTCTCAATTCCGCTCACAATTGCAACAGGATCCTCATTATTTACAAAAGAAAGTCGGCCAGTATTTTGCCAATAATACTCATAGATTAACCTTAACCATGTCACCGGATGATACCTATGAAGATAATTTCAAAACTGCTGAGTTGGAATTGTTAAAACAAAAAATCATGTCTTTGGATCATGAGAAAAGAACAAAAATCTATGAAAATGGTTTAAAATTGGAAGAAGCACAAAAGGCCATACCTAATGTTGATATATTGCCTTGTCTTAAGTTAACAGATGTGCAGGAAGCTGCCAAATTGGAACCTCTGGAGGTGGTGAAAATAAAGGAGGTGCCCACACAGGTGTGCAATGTACAAACCAATGAAATTTCCTATTTCAAATGTTACTTTGATGGCACCACCTTGAGCCAAGAGGAAATGCTTTTAATACCGCTTTTCTGCAATATAATCAACGATATGGGCACTAAGAATTATGACTACAGAGATTTCGATAAACTTGTGCTCTCCAAGACTGCTGGCATTAACTTTAAACTACATTTTGCTGAAAATATCTACGACAGCAAAACCTATAATTTGGGTATACTAATGACCACTCATGCTTTGGATAAAAATGTTCCCGATATGTTCGATTTAAGCAAAGAACTTTTAATGAATTACAAAATGGACGATGAGGAACGTGTTAAAATGTTAATAGACAACTATATGTCCAGCATAGCTGTGGGCATAGCCAATTCAGGTCATTTATATGCTATGCAATCTTGTGCTGGTCTTGTTACTGATTCGGCTAGACTAAAGTCTTTGTTGGCTGGTGTTGAGCATATAGAGCATATGAAACAATATGTTAAGAATCATAGTACACAACAAATCATGGATAATTTAAAGTTATTGGGTCAAAAATTATTCAATAAAAAGTCCATGCGCACAGCTGTCAATATTTCCGATGAATTTTATCCAGAGTTTATCAAGCATTACGAACAGTTCCTTAATGATTTGCCCGAACATGCTGTGGAAAAGGTAGAGAATAAGGTACAACTTTTAGAGCCCAGTTGTCAACATTTTGTTATGAACATACCAGTAAACTATTGTGCCAAGGCCATGTTTACCGTACCCTATACACACCGTGATCATCCTACTCTCAGAGTTTTAGCCAAACTCATTTCAGCCAAATATCTATTGCCGGTAGTTAGAGAACAAAATGGTGCTTATGGTGCTGGTGCTAAATTGGGCTCTGATGGCATATTTAGTTTTTTCAGTTACCGTGATCCTAATTCAACAAAAACACTCGAAGCCTTTGATAACACCTATCAATGGCTGCAAGAGAACAATTCTCAAATAACTGAACAAACTTTATTTGAAGCCAAATTGGGTGTCTTACAGCAATTAGATGCTCCCATAGCACCCGGCAATATGGGTATAGACTTCTTTTTGTATGGCGTTTCACAGGAAATGTTTATGAAATATCGTTCTCGTATGCTGGCCGTTACCATGAACGAATTGCAACAAGTGGTGGAGAAATACTTTAAAACAGCGCCCGCCTATTATGGTAAATGTATATTGGGACCGGAAAATAAAGAATTGGAAACTGTTACCAAATTAAAATGGAAGACTATTCAATAAACCCTTTAACTTATACTATGATGTAATTTTAAACTTTCCTTTTCTTATGATTTTGTTTCACTGTAAATCCCTCAGTCGTAGTGATCAATTTTGTAAAAAGAAAAAAATTTCCTTTGACTGTTTTGCTGTTCTTTTTACTTTTTATTATTATTATAAATATTTGTTATGTAATGTATTTTTTATGTATAAAAATATTCACATTTTATACTTTATTTTAGTATATACTAATCTGCGTTTATATTCATTAAATATATTTAATTATTAATATTAATTGCTGCTTAATTTAAAGGAAAATTTTGCTTTCGTTATTTTTTAATACTGATCTTTTTTTAAATTTTGTTTTCAATTTTTATTTTTTTTAATTGAATTTTTCTAACTTGCACCTGTTGCATCTGCAATTGAAAACTTTATGAAATATTTTTCAAAATCTTTAAAATTCTTCAGCAAGTAACAGAAAATTGGTAATAAACTAAATTTGTTAATTGTTAAGTTATTTCTTTTTTTTAGTTTGCACTTGCAAACAAGAGAATGAAAAAAATGTTAATCGAACATTTTTGAAATGTTAAACTATACACTTAAATAAAAACATATATTAGAAATAGTAATAAACGAAATGTTAAAAATAAAATAATTTTGTGTATTTCATTTATAGTTGTTGGTTTGCAAATGTTCCGATGTTTTCGGGAAAAGATAAATGCATATTACTTTTGTGTACCTTGTTCCCACACTCTTATGGGGTACTAGCATACCCTGGGTGCTTCGCTACCCTAACTATGTTCAATATCGTAAAAATATCAAAAAGTACCATCGGAATAACGAAAAAGTACAAAGATCTCTTTCAATAAATTCTCATTTAATAAGGACCGTGTGTTCCGGTTAACCATTATAAAGAATCCATTTGAATAATAGAAAAGTATCAAATTGTTCCCACTTCCAGAATATTATTCAGTCAAGACCATGTATGTTAAAATTAATGTTCCTAGGTTGAATATTTTACAAAATTAAACAAGTAGGAAAGTATAGTCGGGCATGGCCGACCATATAATACCCTACACCATGAGTATATTTTTAACATTTTTATTTTTTATAAAGAAACTTTTATGTTGAATATTTTTCCAAAATATTCATGCAATTTATTGATAAAAAAACTAAAATTTCCAAATGAGGCTTTATATAGGTCAAATTGGGCCGATCCTCGGTAAATTTGGGAAAAGGATATATTTTTAAATAACAGTTAGTTTTGTTGAGTTTCATTGCGATACAAATGGTTACAAGTCAATTTTAGACGTTTAAGACATTTTTTGAAGGGGGGTTTGTATGGGGGCTAGGGTCAAATAAGGGCCGATCCTTACGAAAATCTGCAGTGTCATTTATACTTATGTAAAACTTATTTATGCCAATTTTTAGAGAGATAGCAGAATATTTGACGTAATTATGGCATAAAAAGTTCAAATCGGGAGGTACGGTTGTATGGGGGCTAGGTAAAATAATGGACCGATTTCAACCATTTTCAATAGGCTTTGTCCCTGTGCCAAAAAACATGCTTGGTCCAAATTTCATCAAATTATCTTGAAAATTGCGGCCTGTACCTTGCGCACAATGTTTACATGGACAGACAGCCAGCCGGACAGACGGACGGACGGACTTGTCTTAATCGACTCAGAAAATGATTCTGAATCGATCGGTATACTTTTGGACCAATATTTTTGTATGTTACAAACATCAGCACAAACGCATAATACCCTCCCCACTATAGTGATGTAGGGTATAAAAACTACAATTTATGAGATAAAAAGTACTAAAAAGTTGTCTCTTAAAGGATCTTATTCAATGAGACCCTTGTATGTTTAATAATCATGTGTTTTCAGTTCATATTAAATAACATTGTACATAGAGTATAATTTGAAGGAAGAAAAAGTACCAAAAGTGGAATAAAGTTTACCTAAGTGGAAAGTACTAATAAAAAGAGTACAATGTTTCCCCTTTTCGCTTAGAAGTATACTTTTTCGAGACTTAAGTTTACAAAATGTTTCGTATTTAAATCTACATATATATCACAGATAAAACTCAAACGATTCAAATCTGCATTCATTTATTCCAGAAAAATTGTGCTTTAAAAAAGGTACCAAACAATTTACTCGAATTTAGTACTCGAATTCCAAAATAATATACCAAAATCTTATTTTGTGTGAGTAAATAAACTACTTTTTGAAATTTTATAATAGTTGGCTCAATGAGTTTGAATAAAATTAAATTTCCCGTTTTTTCCCTTTTTGGTACTTTTTTACCCAGTGAAATAGCAAAAATTTTATTACAATAAATATTACAGAGTTAGTCCGTAATTTAATATGAATAATTCAATAAACCGAAAAAGTTTTCTTAATGTGCTAAAAAAAAGTACCATAAATACAGTGTTGTCCCTTTTACACCCAAAAAGGACTGAATTTTAAAAAAGTACAAAACAGGTGTCTCATAATTTTGAGAGATGCATCCAAAATATTTAGAAAAATTTGATTATGTTAATTAGTTTAAAAGTTATAAAGGGCTGAAAAAGGTATCAAAATCACCTTTGTTACACATTTTTACCCCTTAAAAGTACGAATTTCAAAAAAGTACCAGACACCCATCTGCTCATTTTAAGAGTAGATACAGGTGCATTTAAATTTTTTCTTGTATCACTAATATTATGTAAGATATTTAAGAATACCTGTTTTACTCGTTTTTTCCCCTTTTTACCCGTAAATGTGCAAATTTCCAAAAATCCCTCCTTAATGGATCTACATAACCAAAAACACATCTACTGTAAAATTTCATGATTCTATGTTCAGCCGTTTGGGCTGTGCGATGATGAATCAGTCAGTCAGTAACGCTACTCTTTTATATATATAGATTAACATTTTGCTTAAGTACTCGAGCTTTTTAATCTCTGGCCATTGCTTGTCCGTTACGCAACTTTCGTATGACCAGAGCCGAGCTTGAACACATCTGAATGGACAAGATATACTTCCATTATATTCAACCCAGCACATTCCTCATATATTCGATAATTGCAAGAGAAATCTTCCGACATATTAAGTAATACGAGTATATATACAAGTATAGATTCATATAGCCCTAATCAACCCTATTCTGCATTTCGATTACGTTTACGCATTCAGTTACGCAACGATCGAAAAAAGATATTCCAATAAAAAACTAAATCGTAAGAAAACGAAGAAGCAATACAATTTCGTTTCAATGTTTTACGAATGTGTGTATTCTGCGTTACGATCGTACCTACGTTTTTTGTAAGTTGTTGTTTATGTGGCGGAGAGTCGAATCGAAATGAAGAATTTCGATTCAAATTTAAATGCAGAATAGGGGCCAATATACATATTTTGCATCTTATTTATTTCACACCATCCCACAGTCACTCCTCTTATAGGATTCTTTTGCCTTTATTTTGAATTCAGCCACCGTTATTTCGAACGCTTCTCCATTCGTTAGGTTAACTTCTTTAATAACAACATTTAGTTATGTCTATATCACAAAGCAGTCATTAGACGTATCAGCTGACTCCTTTATGAACCTTTTGTCTGTCCAAAAATATGTTCATCTCAGTTAACATACATATTAACAACTTTAGCTCTCAGTATAATTCGGCTTTCCAAAGGATACGACACATTCATACGAATATATTAACAGAATAAGATTTATTTATCTGATTGCAGCAACAATTACTCATTTGAGGGGCATATGGGATTCTATCGAACGGTTTCCCATTCATCAGTAAAGTTCTTTAAGAAAATATGTGGTAATGTTTCTCGCTCAATACGATCATTACAATTAAAAACTGAACTAACTAACTAACTGACTAATTAACTAACTAACTAACTAACTAACTAACTAACTAACTAACTAACTAACTAAATAACTAACTAACTAACTAACTAACTAACTAACTAACTAACTAACTAACTAACTAACTAACTAACTAACTAACTAACTAACTAACTAACTAACTGACTAACTAACTAACTAACTAACTAACTAACTAACTAACTAACTAACTAACTAACTAACTAACTAACCAACTAACTAACAAACTATCTAACTAACTAACTAACTAACTAACTAACTAACTAACTAACTAACTAACTAACTAACTAACTAACTAACTAACTTACTAACTAACCAACTATCTAACTATCTAACTAACTAACTAACTAACTAACTAACCAACTAACTAAAATACAATTAAAAATTGTACCCTACACCACTTTAGTGGGGAGGGTATATTGGGTTTGTGCTGATGTTTGTAACGCATAATAATATTGGTCCTATACCCCTAAAGTATACCAATCGGCTCAGAACCATTTTCTGAGTCGATTTAGCTATGTCCGTCCTACCGTCCGTCTTAGGGACAAAGCCCATTGAAAAAGGTTAAGATCGGCCCATTATCTAAAATTAGCCACCATACAATCCTCGAATAGCGTTTTTAAACTTTGTAATCAAACTACATGTCGTAATTTTGGAGATAATTCAATGAAATTTGGCACATAATCTTTTATGGTACCGTAGATGAAACCTGTTGAAAATGGTTTACATAGGTCCATTATTTCACCTAGCCTCCATACAACTGAACCTGCCGAATAGGGCTTTTAAGTTCATAATTATGTTTAATATACTCGTAGCTCGACAAAAAGCTGTAAAAACCAAGTTCTATACTAGACTTAATGACTCTCACTAAGTCCATAATAATAGGTCGTCATATGACCCTAGCCAGTATGAAAAGCCTCTATCAAAATTTCCCTTAAATGTCCACAATTTTATTCAACAATAAACGGCCTCAGTATGTATATCGGATGCAAGTTACAAATTAACTTAAATGTTTTATAATGGCAACTAAATCACATTATATTTCTGTAAAAGGTGTAGGGTATTATATGGTCGACCTTGCCCGACTATAATTTTTTACTTATTTAGAATAAGTTTGATCAAACACAGCCCCAAAAATTTGAAAATAGTTAAAACACAGAGAACAAAATCTTCTTCTTGAATTGAGAATTGAAGTGCTGAAATCAAATCTTGACTCTGAATATATCCATTATCGTATCTTAATGTTTGAAAAAATCCCGTTTTGATCATTCCCAAAGCAGGATAATTGCATAGAAATTATGCTATCGCCTCCTCCTTATCATCATTATGATAACTTCTCAATTCAGAATAACCGATACTATTGAAGACCAGAAGCTGAGATGATCTGAAAATATTCATTTTAATCTATTGTAGTGATACCGCCAGAATACTTTTGTGGCCAGAAGTTGAGTTGAGGTTTCTTAAAACCTATTTTGACGGAGAACACTTCAGAATTGGTCTATTAAAGTTCAGTTAGTTTCTATCTTTCGTTCCGTGATGAATCTGCCGATATATGTAGTTTTGGCTTATGGATTCTGTGTATTATGTTAGTTTGATCATGATTTTACCTATTATAGCGCGAAAATACCATTATTTATAACATTTGTTATATCATATGAAAGACTAAGTTGTAAACTAAAAGAAAGGTTATCGGATATCAGTGTAATATCTTCTTTTTCCTTCGATATATATTTTTTAATTAATACCTTTTAAATGTATAATTAAATAATTTGCAATTGTCTAGTCTTCTTTTCAGAAATGTCTCTTCCTAAAGCTTTCACCAATTCCACGGAATATTTTCAACAAGTTAACGAATTTCTTAAAAAATATTCATGGATTTATAGAGAAGCAAATACTGGATTTCTAAAAGCCGACATATTAAATCAAATGCCTCATCAGTATCAGAAATACTTTATAGAAATAACAAATGAAGAATTAAATAGATTTCCCTATACACATGAACCACTAGCTCATTTAAATGATGAAAGTATTAAAAACTTTCGTTACCAGTTAAACGAATTAATACCGCCGGAGGCTTTTCAAGAGCCCAGAGCTATGGAAAAAACAATTAAAATGGAAAATCTTAAAAAGATGAATATTAAGAAACAACATGAAATACAAAGATTGGCTGCGGTGGTAAAAGAAAATTTAAAATTAAATGAAAATGGAAATGAGCAGCAAGTGAAATATGTGCTAATAGACTTTGGTTCTGGTTTGGGCTATTTAAGTGAGTTGTTATATAAACTAAATAGAAATATCCTTGTATTGGGTTTAGAAGCCGACAACTACCGCGTAGAAGCGGCTGAGAAACGTGTAAAGACTTTTATGCCTAATGCCAACAACTCTATACAGTATCGACAACAATTTATAACTGAACAATCACAAGAATTCATTGTTCAAACAGTAGAGGAAGTTTTCAAATTGAATTATCAGCAAATGACAACACAAACAACAACAAAGATGGCAATAATTGGTTTACATGCATGTGCTGATTTAACTATAACATCCTTAAAACTCTTTCTACAAATGCCACAAGTACAGCATCTAATCATTATGCCATGTTGTTACCACAAGTTGCAGGTTTGTGATGAGAGTGCGGTCACCAAGGCTGCTTTAAAGTTTAGAAATTTTCCTTTAAGTGAAAGTCTTAAAAAAGTGCTGCTAAACAATGATGACAAGTCCAATTATGCTGAAACGCAGGAAACTTTTCCCACATATTTAAATCGTCCCTTTTTACGTTTAGCCTGTCAGCAGACTTTAAAACGTTGGAGTAAATGTTCATCAATTGAACATTGTAAACATGGTAATGAAATGTTTTTAAGAGCTGTAGCAGAATTGATAAAAATGGAAGGAGAGGAGGAAGTGGAACAGGAATTAATAGTGTTTAAACGTAAAGAAGAAACTATTGATCTGAGTTCATTGTCGGCTGAGGATTTGAAAAGTTTTGATACATTTAGTCGTTTTTATGGTTTAAAAAGTAAGAGTACAAATGATTTTGTTGCTTGGTCGGAGCGACATCGTAGAAAATATCTTGAAACTATAGACAAATATCCAAATGGTGGCAAACTGGCAGAAGGTTTGACATGTCTACAGACATCGATGCAGGTAAGAATTTTATTTTATATAGAAGAAATCGGAATTATAATATATTAATCGGGGTGTACTGAATGCAAGGTGATATCACTAGCCCAGCTGATCATTGTTTACAATTTTTGTCAGTAATTGAGAGAGCAAATGCAGGTTATGCAAATATGAGGAAGAAATATAATCGATCGAGCATATAATTTGCTGCTGTCCTAGGATACGGCATCTCAGGCTAAAAACTGATAAGACTTGATACTTATAGAACTGAATAAAGGCCGTCTAAGGATTCTAAAAGGAATGCTAACGGGGCATTGCTCAGTTGGGGTCTTTGTCAGTAGTAGTAGATCGAGTATATAAGTTGCCACTGTACTTTCTTGTATGAGTTGGTGCTTTAAAATCTGTTTTTGGGATAATAGACCTCTTAAAGGAATTGAATTTCTGTTTTGATTTGACTTTCTTAAACTCCAAATTGAAAATAATCTAAATTTTTTAATGTTATCCGATTTTAATGATTGTATTTATATCTCTAATGAAACCCGCTATATTTCAAACGGTTCTAGTATCAGTTTTATAATCGAAGAATGATCACTCTCTGAATTAAGAAAAACTTTCCAGCAAGAATTAAACGAAGTACTTCCAAAAGAATAATATTTATCACCACTTCAAAAGTAGCACTAAGAGTTTTTTTCTTACCTTCTGTGACAGTGATGTTTAACTTATTTAAGTCAATTTCACATCCAAATAACTCCAAAAAAAAGAACATAAAAATTACCTCTTGAAAATGACTTCAGAAGCAGTGAATTAAGAATTAAATAAACTCATCACTTTTTCAGGTCTTTTTCACGTCCATGGAGTAAATTATATTTCTTTTTAACTTCTTTGGAAGTACTTTTTTTGCTGGGTTCATAAGGAACTGATCTAGAACTGGTTTCCTTCTGCCAAGAGTTTGTTTGGAATTAGTATGTGTGTGAACAATTGTAGAATAGCTAACTATTCTTAAAAAACTGTTTCCTTTGAGCTGGTTCACACTAGGAAACTTTTTTTTGGGAAACTTTTGATTTTTCTGTGTGAGAGAAAGAGAAAGAAATATCAACCATCTCTTTCTCTCACACACAAAATTAAAAGTTTCACAACTAAAGTTTCCCAGTGTGAACCAAGTCTTTGAAACTTTTTAAAAGAAATTTGGTGAAAAATCATGAATTTTTAAATATTTAATTCAATTTTGAAATAATTTTAAAGATAAAGGTAGTGTTCTTGAGTTTAGTTTTAGAATAATTAATTAATGATCCGATTAAATAAAGAATATTGTACTTTATATGCCCAGCAAAAAATCGGTAATGGGTCGTATTTCCATAACTACTTACTTTTCAATTACTACTACTTACCGTCTGCATTACTTGGGAGTACTTGAGTAATGACTTTTATTTAATCTGATATAGAAGTACTTTATTTTCGGCTTTGGCATTTTGTAACCGGAGTCCCTGGTTCGTATTCTCCTTTTTATTATTAAAAACAAAACAACTTACTCAACAACTTCTTTGTAAGCAAAATATACTTCATTTACTCCCTATTTGTAAGCAAGCGTAGAAGTACTCCAATGACATAATGTGTTAAAATGCTAATAAAGAAGTAGTTTAAAGAGGTTTTAACTCATAAAATTTCAATGTAAGTTTTTCCTGGGATGTATCAATTAATATCTCTAAAATAAATATAAATTCTTAATATGCCCTACACCAGGGTCATATGCCGCCCATAGTGGATGGAAATCGGCTCAGAATCACTTTCTATTTCAATTGTGCTATCTCTGTCCCTCTAATTGTCAAACCGGACGATATTCTCAAGATCATTTTATATAACATTTGCTAAAAACTACTTTTTTCAATTTTTATCTCATTTGTTTTAGAAACTTTGTGAAAATCTGGTGCTCTACGATCGTCTATGCTATATGGAGGAGACAGCATTAAAAATGAATTTAAAAATCAATGTGCGCTATGAAAAAATCATGGATGAAGAATTATCTCCTCGTTGTTATGTCTTAATAGCGGAAAAACTATAATACAGGGATTTGTATACTTATTTAGCATTTTTTTACCTTTTATTTAAAGAACTCACTTTAAATTGTAATAAAAATAAAGTTAATAAACAGGATACAATTATTTTCATTAATTCCCATAACATGACTGACTGCAAACACAGTACAAACCCATGTTTGCTTATCTTTATATCTTTAAATACACTTCTGTATTGCAAGTTGCAATTCGTATTATCTGCGGCATTATTAAATTTAATCATGTGTTAAATTAATTCGTTTAGATTAAGACAATTATTTGAAAGTGCTCTCGTGAAGGTTTAATACTCACTATACAAATTTAAAAAAGTCATAAGAGGAAGGTATATAAACAGGTAACAAAAATTATTTAATAGTTTACTCTTAATAGCATTTGATAAAAATATCAACTGAATATATTCTAAATCGAATCGAAGGACAGAATCCAATTTTCAAACCACGCCCGAGGACTCTTAAAACGATCATTGATATCTCTTCGCATACCGCGAACTTCGAACACAAGCAATAACTGACGAAGAGTTGTTCATGGAATTAACTGCTCCTGATCGAACAATGTAATCCGAAAAGATGACTTTATTTATGAAATATTTGCTATAATGAGAAGGGTGCAAAACTATACAAAATTGAACGAACGGTTTCAACAAAATGTGGAGCATGCAAAGAGAACTGTAAAATTTGTATCCGAAAATTTTAGTAGCGATGTTATTACATATATTACATCCCTCGGAAACAGTGATTAGAAAAAGTCTCAGGAACAAATCTCAGAATACTCAGGTTTTGAAAAATTTGTCATAGATCGCTATAAAAGTTTTTTTTGGGGTTGTATATATTTTGTGACTCTGTTTATAAAACATCGCAAATATTGGTTTTAGACCATTAACAGAATATATTAGAATCTAAGACGATCTAATCTTGTCCATCTGTGGTATTGATATTCTGAGGTAGAGGGCTGAAATGTTATTATTTGAATGTGTTTGTTTGATATTGAAAATGGGCAGTATTGGTCCTGGCCCAAAAAATTCCAATGAAACAAGGTTTATAACATTGGCCTGTGTTATCAAGCGATACTTTTCAGTAACAACCTTTCGAAACTTATAATCCTGGTATAATTGAAAGTCTTGGTAAAATAGGTGCATCTTGTACATCTAGCCTATCATGGCTAAATGTACATGAAGTCGACTTTTTGTCGATTGTTCGATTTTGTTCCAAAAAAGTCAATAACTATGATACAAGTCGAAACGTCGACTTTGTAAATAAAAGTCGAAAAGTCGAAAAAGGTCGAAAATAGTTGAAAAGTCGTATAAAGTGGAAAAGAAATCGAAAATTTGGAAAATGTCGAAAATATTCGAAAAAAGTCGAAAGTCGGAAAAGGTCAAAAAATAGTTGAAAATTCGAAAAAAGTAAATACTTTTTCGAACAAAGTCGGGAAAAATTGAAAATTCGAAAAACGTATAGATAAGAACAACGATCAACGGGAACTCTGATTCTATAAATCGACTTTCGAAAACTTGAACAATCTACTTTTTGTCGAAAAAAGTCGAAGTAGACTATTTTGTTCCAAAAAAGTCCAAAAGTCCACTATCGTCTATGAAAAAAGTCGACTTTGTAAATAAAAGTCGAAAATTTGGAAAGAGTCGAAAAGTCGGAAAATAGTCGAAAAAGTTCGGAAAAGTCGAAAACAGTTGAAAACAGTTGAAAAGTCGAAAAAAGTAGAAAAATCGAAAAATCAAAAAACGTCGAAAATAGTCGAAAAGGCGGAAAAAGTCGAAAATAGTCGAAAAGGCGAAAATTATTGAAAAGTCGAAAAAAGTAAAAACTTTTTCGAAAAAAAGTCGAATATAGTTAAAAAGTCGAAAAATGTATATACTTTTTCGAAAAATGTCTAAAAGTCGACTATTTATAAAATACTAAAAGTCTTAAGGTCGACTCTTAATTAAATGAAAGAAGTCGATAACTCGACTATCGTCTATGAAAAAAGTCGAAACGTCGACTTTGTAAATAAAAGTCGAAAAATGTCGATAAGTCGAAAAAAGTCGAAAATTCGGAAAGAGTCAAAAAGTCGGAAAAGTGGAAAATAGTCGAAAAAGTTTGAAAAAGTCGAAAAAGGTCAAAAATAGTTGAAAAGTCGAAAAAAGTTGAAAAAAATCGATAATTCGAAAAAAGTCGAACGGTCGAAATAGTCCGAAAAAGTCAAAAAATAGTTGAAAAGTCGAAAAAGTATACTTTTTCGAAAAAAGTCGGAAAAATCGAAAAAAGTTGAAAATTCGAAAAACGTATAGATAAGAACAACGATCAACGGAAAGTGGGGTTCTATTAATCGACTTTCGAAAAATGAAACTATCTACTTTTTGCCGAAAAAAGTCGAAGTAGACTATTTTGTTTGTAAGTTGTTCTAAACATTAAGAAAGAAAACTCTGAAATCAAGAAACCTAAAAACTAATTTAAATAAAACTCTTTTAGTTGTTCTTTTATTTTGCTTTATTTCAGCATTTGTGCTTGATTTTTTTATTTTATTTACTTAATAATTTTTCATAAATATTTTTTAATTTAACTTGTTTTATATATATTTTTTGTATTATAATACATAATCGTTTATCGCTAATTAATAAATAATTTGTTATTAAATTTTTAACAATATACATAAAAAAGAATGTGTTTTGTTTTTATAATGAATTTGTTCGGCAAGCGTGTTAAACAAAGACATTAAATAATAAAAAAAATCTGTTTAAAAGTCATGTCATTTTGCCAGGAATTTATTTATGTCCTTTTGTCTGTTCTATTTCTATTTATTAAACAATTTTCAATTGATTAAACCATAAATACTTAGTTATACTCATACATACATATGTATATGTATGTATATAGTTTAGTATGTTTAATTAATTTCATTTTATGTTTGTGTAAATATGTATGTCGGTATATTTTAGTTAATTAATGTTATTTTATAACAATATATTATTTTAAATTTATTTAGATTTTGTTGTTAACTATATACAAATATAATAAATACATACAATTTAATAGAAATTAACAAATAAATAAACTAAAAATATATTTCACTAGAATTAAAATTTATCCAGCCCTGTGTTGTTGTTTTTCTATTAAATATAAACTAAATTTTAATTCTAGTTTAATTTTTTATAATTATTTTTTTTTCTTTTTTAATATTTATACAAAACAAAAAACATTTATATAATCATTTAGCATACATTTTGTTCTAAATTTGAAAGGGTATTTGCTTTTCGCTTTTCTTTTTAATTATAATTATATTCTATTTATATATATATATATATAAATAAATATTTTACTTTTAAATATATGTATGTGGGAAGTTAAGGATTTAAACTTAAATATTCCCTAGTTTGTATGTGTGTGTTTATATGTATGTATATTTGTGAAATATACCCATTACTTTTTATCGTCATCATCAACATCATTATCGTTTAGAATATTATCATCATCAGTGTCATCATCATTGTCGTCATTAAGGAGGCCAGCACCAGTAGCACCAGTTGAGTGTACTTCATTTTCGTTTTCATCATCGTTAATTGCAGCATTTTTAAAATAAAACATTGTTGAGTCACTGTAAATAGAGACAGGGAAGGAAAAGAAAAGGATATACACAAAAAAAAACCCACAGTATTATTATATTTTAAAAATTTTGGGTTTTACGTGGAATACCCTCCAACAATAAACCAGGCTCTGGTCTACTCCATAGTCTACCTATATACTCCATAGTCTATCCATAGTCTATCTATAGTCTAGTCTATAGTTTAGTCTATAGTATACTCTATAATGAAGTCTATAGTCTAGTCTATAGTCTAGTCTATAGTCTAGTCTATAGTCTAGTCTATAGTCTAGTCTATAGTCTAGTCTATAGTCTAGTCTATAGTCTAGTCTATAG
>NC_060954.1:42071432-42073202 GCF_022045245.1 Lucilia cuprina
TTTGTTAGTTTGTTAGTTTGTTAGTTTGTTAGTTTGTTAGTTTGTTAGTTTGTTAGTTTGTTAGTTTGTTAGTTTGTTAGTTTGTTAGTTTGTTAGTTAGTTAGTTAGCATTAAATTAACTTTAAAAGGTACTTTTCGTCTTCAAAACAGTTCATTTTGGAATTGTTAGTTTCACTACAAACTGTTCACAACTTTCACAACAACAAAGCAAAGAACAAAAATACTTTAAAATAAAACAAAAGTTAATTATAGCACAATGTATATGTGTATGTGTGTAATTACAATTATTTAAATTTCTATGTATGCAAATATTTGCAAACATCTTAAATTACCAAAAAGATTATAATTAGAGACCATCATGTTTATTTGTATTTTTTTCTATTCTAACTTTGTCTAACTTTCTTTTTTTTCTTACCATTCTTCTCCTCTCTGTCACATCATTGTAATTCAAGCAGATGCGTTAACATTGCACAAACGACCATCATTCTTTGTTGGCAGTCGTTATGGCAGATCCGGTTCATCTTCATCATCTGGTTCAGCATTGTTTGCCACCTCAAAGACACGTCGCTTAAATGTTGTACCACGTAACGATAGATTTTTCTTGAGTTCACGTTACGGCAAAAGAGCGGGTATGGATTTTTTACAAAACACTAACATTAACAATAATAAGAAAAACATAAATGATAATTCTATACTCGTACCATTGTTGTCGACACCATATGAACAAGCTTTGATTTCAGAAATCTCAACCGGTACACAATTGAGCAATAAGCCCATACCAGAGCAGCAACAACAACAACAGCAACAGTTCGATGATGTTTTACAACAACAATCGTCCTCTCTACCACCCTACGCCTATATGTCATGCATTTATACCGGATTACAAAATTATTACCGTTGTAACAGCATGTAAGTTAAAAGGTTAGAGAACATGACAATTTTTATTCATTTTGCTTTTTTAATAAATAATTGAAATAGACTTAAGTAAAAATAGTCGTTTTCTTTTTATTTCCGTGTACATTGGAGTAGTATTAAGTATTTGATTTCCAAATTTGTATTTTTTGAGTAATACATATGTATACTAATGTCAATAGATAGTTTATAGGCTTGACAATAAGCTGGCGAATAGTCTGTTGGCTAAAACTTTAAATTATAAAAAAGAACTGTTTTTGAAAAAATGTAAAGCAATTTTAAAGTTTCCATTCCTATGTACAGGAAATTAAGAAAACGATATATAAATACCCTCCAACATTGCTTAACCTAATATTTTATACGATATCTTACATCGATATAACTAGACTACAGGCTAAGCTAGACTAGACTATAGAATAGACTACAGTCTAGACTATAGACCAGACTATAGACTAGACTAGACTAGACTATAGACTAGACTATAGACTAGACTATAGACCAGACTATAGACTAGACTATAGACTAGACTATAGACCAGACTATAGACTAGACTATAGACTAGACTATAGACTAGACTATAGACTAGACTATAGACTAGACTATAGACTAGACTATAGACTAGACTTTAGACTAGACTATATACTAGACTATAGACTAGACTATAGACTAGACTATAGACTAGACTATAGACTAGACTTTAGACTAGACTATATACTAGACTATAGACTAGACTATAGACTAGACTATAGTCTAGACTATAGACTAGACTATAGACTATAGACTAGACTATAGACTAGTCTATAGACTAGACTATAGACTAGACTATAGACTAGACTATAGACTAGACTATAGACTAGA
>NC_060954.1:42073302-42124331 GCF_022045245.1 Lucilia cuprina
CTAACAAACTAACAAACTAACAAACTAACAAACTAACAAACTAACAAACTAACAAACTAACAAACTAACAAACTAACAAACTAATAAACTAACAAACTAACTAACTAACTAACTACCTTACTTTTTAAATTATGCTTTACTAAGCAAAGCCGAATCATGTAATTTTTCTTTAATTCTTATTTATTTATGTACGTAATTGTATATATGTATGTATATAAGTATTTTTGTCTGCAATAACATATACATTTACAAAAATATGTCTATATAAATATATAATATAATAATTTATGTAAATATTTACGTTTTCCGCTTTAACTTTACCTTGCTTTGTATCTGTGGGATTATCAATAAATTGATCTGTGGGCTCTAAACTGCATTTAACCGCCATAAAACACAATGACAACAATAAAATTGTCAAGTGACACAAGGATTTCGCATCAACCATTTTGCTTATAATATTTAATGGATTGAGTATGATGTTGGACAAAAAAAATTCCAAATAAAAAATAATACAAGAGTTAAATCGATTTAAGGAAAGATGATTATGGTTGATGTGGGCGTTTTAGAGGAACTGCAATAAAATAAAATAAAAGGAAAAAAAAAACAACAATATTATTATAATAATACATATTATGAAATACATACATATGAATATATTAATGTATATATTAAAGTTGCAAAAAAGTATTTAATAAAATAAGGAAGTGTTTTTGTGATTTTATATAAATTAACAGCTGCAGCAACTAAAAGTAATCCATAATATAGACTAGACAATAGATTAGACTATAGACTAGACTATAGACTAGACAATAGATTAGACTATAGACTAGACTATCGACTAGACAATAGACTCGACTATCGACTAGACAATAGACTAATTGTTAAATTCCTTATTAAATCACTTAAAATGTATGACAAAGTACAACAGACGTATGATTATTTTGCTACTAAAATTTATCATACGCCCCCGAACTATTATATGTTTTTGTATAAGACTTAAAAAAACTTTATGTTTTTTTAATATAATGATAATACAAACATTATTATTGATTTATGGTTCTTTTATTTTCAACTTGGGGTCACTTCCTGTTTACACCTGTTGACCAATACTTTAACATTTTATTATAAAGCGTTATTCTTCCATCGAAACCACAAGCAATTTACATTGTGTAGCCAGCAGCATCATTCTTGTCGTCATCATCATCATACATTTTATATTCTTTTTAACATTTTAATGTAACAAAAAATTAACTTTGACTCATAATTACTGGTAGTAATTACATTAACGTTATTTATTTTTTCATTTCACCTTCAACATGCCCCGTTGTACGGTCTGTTCTTCTTGCTGTTTAAAAAAAGTGAATGCAACAATTGCTTATCAAACCAATTCCATCGATTCCATTGAAAACCAATACACTTAACTCAGCAACTACAATGCTGCAATGCTGTTTGGGAAGCTGCGTTAATTTATTTTACACATTCTTTTAAAGGAAAATTGTTAATTGTTGGCATTTATTGAAAGGTGGACTGGCCACAATGCGAATGAGTAAAGATGGCCAATAACAAGCCACCACAACCAGGCAACAACATATTAAGTTTTGTCTCTCAATTTTTTCTTTAATTTGCAGGTGGTCGTTTTTTGGTGGGATTTTTATTTTTCATTTGTTTGCTGTGTTATTTATTGAATAAAAAAACCATTAATGATTCTGTGGCTTAATGAGTGTAAAATTTTGTGGATTACATTAAGAAGAGGTCAGAGGAAGGCATATAAAAAAAGAAACAATAATTGTTTTAGCAACTTTTTATTTATTCATACATTTTAAAAGTTCAATTAAACACATTGTGAAAATTAATTTCATTTAAGGAAATATAAAATAAAAATAAATTTTAATAAAAGCACAAATTTACCGTGTCCGGGGTTAATGAACTGAGTTGGCGAAAAGTGAATAAAGTTTAAAATAAAATTTAGAAAATTTTATAAAGAAGTAAATGGTTTAGTAAATTATTTTAGTAGAAATATTTGGTGATTAAAATGTCCATTTAATTTAAATTTATTAAAAACTTGAATTTTCAACTTTAAAATCCTCTTCTTACAAGTTCATCAACCAAGTTTATGCATAAATAGACTAGACTACGGACTAGACTTAAGATTAGACTGAAGATATAGTACAGTCAAGTCTATAGTCTAGTTTAAAGTATACACTAATGTATAGTCTATAGTCTAGTCTATAGTATAGTCTATAGTCTAGTTTATAGTAAAGTGTTGTCTATAGTCTAAGTCATAGTATAGCCTGTAGTCTAGTCTATAGTCCAGTCTAAAGTCTAATCTATAGTCCATGGTCTTGACTATAGTGTAATCTATAGTCTAGTCTATAGTCTAGTCTATAGTCTAGTCTATAGTCTAGTCTATAGTCTAGTCTATAGTCTAGTCTATAGTCTAGTCTATAGTCTAGTCTATAGTCTAGTCTATAGTCTAGTCTATAGTCTAGTCTATAGTCTAGTCTATAGTCTAGTCTATAGTCTAGTCTATAGTCTAGTCTATAGTCTAGTCTATAGTCTAGTCTATAATCTAGTCTATAGTCTAGTATATAATCTAGTCTATAGTCTAGTCAATAACCTAGTCTATAGTCTAGTCTATAGTCTAGTCTATTGTCTAGTCTATAGTCTGTAGTCTAGTCTATAGTTTAGTCTAGTCTATAATCTAGTTTATAGTTTAGTCTATAGTCTAATCTGTAGTCTATTCTATAGTGTAGTCTAAAGTCTAGTCTATAATCTAGTTTATACTCTAGTCTTAAGTTTAGCCTATAGTCTAGTCAACTATAGACTATAGACTAGACTAAGTAGACTACAGTCTAGTTAATAGTCTATAGTATAGCCTATAGTCTAGACTACAATCTAGTCTATGGTCTACTTTATAGTCTATTTTATAATCTAGTCTATACTCTTGTCTAAAATTTATTCAATAATACAGTCTATAGTCTAATCAATTGTCTAGTTTATAGTCTAGTAAATAATCCAGCCAATAGTTCAGTCTATAGTCTAGTTTAAAGCCTAGTCTATGGTCTAGTCTATAGCCTAGTTTATAGAAAAGTCTGTTATCTAGTCTATGGTCAAGTCTATGGTCTAGTCTATACTCTAGTCTATAGACTAGTCTATAATTTATTCTATACTCTAGTCTATGGTCTAGTCTAATCTACTGTCTAGTGTTGACTCTAGTCTAAACCGGTCTATCTAGACAAGTCTGTCGAAATGATTTAAAGTTTTTCATTAATTTTTGGCAATTTGATTTCATTAAAAATATATTGAACAAAATTTAACGACAATTAATAAAACGTTATTTTATATATTTTATTTTGGCAAACAAATTATACAGACTAATTAAAATTTACGATTTAAGAGGTAACTTTAATACAAGTTAAATTAAAACAATCATATATAAACTTTAATACTGGCCAATGACAGTGTTTATATGATATTTTTACAGCTAGAAAATTGACATAAATTGAAATTTATTTGACAATTAAGATTATGTCAAATGAGAACAAAACACACATAAACGAAAATAAAAATGTAATTAAAAATATATAAATGTTATAAAGGAATATTTTTTGTGTAACAAACCAAAATTGATTTCGCTTGGTTGAAGTTATTTAATTTATTTTAAAAGAAATAAATATAGGGGCCATGAAAGTGTAACCTAAATAATTTTTCTGTAAAACTATTTCTTGTGTTTTTGTTTTTTATTTTGTATAATTATATAGTTTATAATTTAGACACTCCTGTTTTAAACAGAAAAAAATAACGCTAAATATGCGTGGCATTAAACAGGTTTTCTTTTCTCCCAATTCTACTTTAAACATTCTATCTGTAATATTTATTCCCATAACAAACACTTAATTTTCACACTTTTAAACACACACACACACACGCACACATAAACATTAATAAGTATGTGTGTGGGTTGTTTGCTGGCAGCCAAAACTGTGTGAAACTTACATATGTATAAGTTTGTATTTTATTTTTTATAATGCTCGACATACTTACACTTTTTCATTCACATGTAAACATTTTAACGGTATTTTTGTGTTTAGTTTTTTTTGTTTTTGTATCACATTATAAAGTCATGTCAGGTTAAAAATCTCTAGTGTATTGTATACAACTAACCAACAACACAAATTAGAAAGGGACATCAAATTTTCCTGTTAACTTAAAATGACTACACATTTGTTAAACTACGTGTGTATGTGTTTTGTTTTTAATGTGTAATTAATTAAATATAGACAAAAGTTCTTAAAGTTGTAATTATTTAAAATTAATTTTAACAATAAAATTAAACAAAAAACTTAAATAATTTTAAATGTTAGTTTTTTAGAAAATAGAGGTGTCAAGATTGTAGAATAAAATAAAAAAGAATAATAAGGACAGTTTTTAGAAATATTTCCCTTGGGAATATTTTACTTTTTTTTTGGGAAAAATTTAATTGCATCATATTTTTCAGCATTTAAAAAGAGTTGAGAATTTTATGAAGTAGTATTTGAAATTGTTTTCAGGGCGTATGATAATTTATTGTCATTATAACAATCATACGTCTGTTGTTTTTTGACAAAGATTTTTAGTGGCAAAGAAAATAATGATTATTTTTTTTTTAAACATACTTTAAGGCGGGGGAAAATTTGTCAATAACAAATTTAAATTTTCCTTATACTGTACTTTTGGACGGAGGCAATAGGATAGTCCATAGACTATACAATAGATTATTTAATAGATTTAGAAAATGTATATAATATAGACAATAGACTAGCCACTAGTCTATTCCATAGACTACAAAAAAATTTACTCCATAGACTAGGAACTAGTATAGTCAATAGATTAGACACTCGTCTAGTCACTAGTGTAGTCAATATACTAGACAGTAGTTTAGCCAATAAACTAGTCACTGTTCTAGCAAATAGACTAGACACTAGTCTAGCCAATACGCTAGGCAGAAGACTAGTCAATAGACTAGACACTAGTCTAGCCAATAAGCTAGTCTAGTCAATAGACTACATTCTAGTCTAGTCAATAGACAAGACACTAGTTTAGTCATTAGACTAAACATTAGTCTAGTCAATAGACTAGACTAGACACTATGCAGTCAATAGACTAGACGCTAGTCTAGTCAATAGACTAGATACTAGTGTAGTCAATATACTAGACACTAGTCTAGCAAATAGACTAGACGCTAGTCTAGTCAATAGACTAGTCTAGCAAATAGACTAGACACTATTCTAGTCAATAGACTAGACACAAGTCTAGTCAATAGACTGGACACTATTCTAGTCAATAGACTGGACACTATTCTAGTCAATAGACTAGTTTAGCAAATTGACGTCAAGAGATCTAGCAAATAGACTAGACACTAGTCCAGGCAATAGAACTAGACACTAGTCTAGTCAATAGACTAAACACTAGTCCAGCTAATAGGCTAGACACTAGACAAGATATTTGTCTAGTTAATAGACCAGACACTAGTCTAGCCAATAGACACTTATTACTTATATAGACACTTATAGTCAATAAACTAGACATTAGTCTAGTCAATAGAGTAGACTCTAGTCTAGTCAGTGGAGTAGACTAGACCCATTATACTTGACACTAGTCTACTCTTTAGACTAGACTGTGGTCTAATCAATAGAGTAGATACTAGTCTAGTTAACAGACTAGACTCTGGTCTAATCAATAGACTAGATATTAGTCTAGTCAACAGAATAGACATTAGTCTAATCAATAGACTAGACACTAGTCTAGCCAATACACTAGACACTAATCTAACAAATAGACTAGACACTAATCTAGCAAATAAACTACATACTAGTCTAGTCAATAGACATTAGTCTACCTAATAGACACTAGTCTAGTCAATAGACTAAACACTACTCTAGTCAATAGACTAAACACTACTCTAGTCAATAGACTAAACACTACTCTAGTCTATAGACACTAGTCCAAAAAATAGACTGATTAGACTAGACACTAGTTTACTCTTTAGACTAGACTCTAGTCTAATCAATAAACTTGACATTATTCTAGCTAATATATTTAACATTCTAGTCTATTCAATAGACCAGACTCTAGTCTATACAGTAGACTAGACTCTAGTCTAAGCAGTAGATTAGATGCTTCTATAGTCAAAAGAATTAACACTAGTATCTAGTCTGTCCGATAGACTAGACTATAATCTAGTGTAGCAAATAGTATATACTGTAGTCTAGTCAGCAAACTATTCTAGTCAATAGACTAGAAACGAGTCTCGTCAATAGATTAGAAACTAGTCTAATCAATAGGCAAAATACTAGTCTAGTTAATAGACTAGTCAATAGCTACTGGTATAGTCCATAGCCTAGACAGTAATCAATAGACTAGACTTTTGACAATTGGTCTAGTCAGTAGACTTGACATTTCAGTAGACTTCAATAGATTAGATTCTAATCTAGTCCACTTAAGACTTTAGTCCAGTCAATTGCTATTCTCTAGTCTAGCTAATTTACTGTATTTTATATGTATGTACTTATATCAAAAAAGCAGACTAGACAATATACTAGTCCATAGCCAATTGCTATATTTTAAAAATATCTGAAACATTAATTAAATCATAATTTAAAACGACAGGTGTCTTTTGACAAACAACAAAAACTTGACAATTAACAAAGTTTAAAATAAGAATCTAGACTGTAGCTGTCAGTTAGGGCGTTTACTAAAACCTAAAATAGCAAAAGATAGACATCAAAAATAATCAATTAAAATTGGCTTTTAAAAAGTTTTTAATAATTCTATTACAACAACATAATTAACTGTTTGCCTTAACTTTGTTTAACATACACCATACAAGTACCGAAAGAAAAGGAAAGAGTTTAGGGATAATAATTATTAATTCCTTAAAGGATAATCATTTTATGAAGGTTGAGGAATTACACCACCTCAAAGTTATAAAATACACACTTAAGAAGAAGCCAAAACAAATACGAAAGACAACAACATTTGTTTTTTTTTTAACTGGCCCACATAAAGTGAGCAATAAAATAAGGCAGAGAATTTAAATTTAAGTAACAAACCAACCAGCCACCCACTTTTCAATATCTATAAGACTGATGACAATTACTACGTGACCACTTTGGCATATAAACTTCCATCCTTACATACGTATTTAAATATGTACATTTAAATAAACTTGTACATTAGGGAGTAGGATTTGATAATAACATTTCTGAACAAAAAAAGATTTTGTGAACAAAAATAAAGAAATCAAAGTAATTTATTTTTTTCTTAAATTTCTTATTGCAATTACATATGTATGTATGTAGGTTTGTTTGTTGATGTGTATGTTTCAAATAAAGTATTTATTGTCCTTTTAAAATTTAGGTGTAAAAAAAAAATCACAACATTGTTGTGGTTAAAACAAAAAATTTAAATAATTTTTTTAAAATATGGTATCCCAGATGTTCTGTGTACGGCTTCCGATATTGTTGTCAATAGTATAGTCTATAGTCTATAGTCTAGTCTATAGTCTAGTCTATAGTCTAGTCTATAGTCTAGTCTATAGTCTAGTCTATAGTCTAGTCTATAGTCTAGTCTATAGTCTAGTCTATAGTCTAGTCTATTGTCTAGTCTATTGTCTAGTCTATAGTCTAGTCTATAGTCTAGTCTATAGTCTAGTCTATAGTCTAGTAAATAGTGTAGTCTATAGTCTAGTCTATAGTTTAGTCTATAGTCTAGTATATAGTCTAATATATATAAATGTGCACCCTTCCACTGTCAAAGCCGGAGGAAAGTTCAACATTTGTCTGCAGTATCCTTGACAAATTTCGTAAATTCGTTTAATTGCATTTTTATTTCTTTACTTATGACCAGAACACTGCAATATAAATTGAATGAACCAGACTTGATTTTGAAATAAAAGTGTACAATAATTACATTGTTGTAACAAAGCCTGATCGAGAAATCAACTCTTCATTGCTGAAAGATATTATTCAAATTTATAAATTACAATATCAGAACAGAATAAGTAGAATTGAGACTTCTAGCAATGATAATATTCTATTGTTTTCGGCCATGCTCATAGAAAGAATAACACTCACTTTGTAAAATGTAATGTACTTTAAAAGTCGTAATTTTACGACTAGTTAAACAACATTATGTTTTTTTGTATAAACAAAAGATTTGTTTGTTCAAAAACAACATAAAATAATGTGGCATCAATAGAGGAATTTATGAGTTTACACAGGTTGATATGTGTGTGAACAAAGCACAGTGGGATGAGTAGAAAAAGTGAAATAAATTAGATTTGAATGAATGAAGAGAGAATGTTATCGAGTCGAAGTTTTGAATTAGATCTCTTAATATTTAAACAGGTCGAAATGACAAGATTAGGGTATTAAAAAGACATTTTTGAAGAAAAATACACAAAACAAATAACATTTGAAGTAATTTTTTCAATTAAAGTTTATTTTACGTAAGTTTTAAATTATACATATGTAGTCCTCTACTTTTGTCTTAATACATACAATACAGAAATCACGGATATTTTTTGTAATATACCACTGTGCAAGGGTATATTATGTTTATGTAACCCCACATACTAACAGGACAAACTTGCAGAACAAATATGACACACTTATTTGTCGTAACTCTAATGATAACTTTGTTTTTTTGTTCGCTGGGTATTCGAAACAAAAGAACCCAGGAAAGACCATATAAAATTACCATTTATGACACATGTGAGCCAATAAAACTTTGATTTAAATGACAATTTTATATTCATACATATTTTTTCATTTTATATTTTGTTTTTGTAGTTTTTGTTTCTTGTCTAAAACATGTATCATTTTTGGCAATTTTTTTCAAGGTAAAATAATAATTTACCTTTTTATTTGTTAAAATACATAAATAACAAGTTTGTATTTACAATCTGTTTTTTGTATTAGAAATGATTAACAATATATTTGTTGTTAAAATTATCACGTACTTTATCAACTACACACATACAAATAAACTATATGCCCATGTGTGTATGTAGGACCCCATTCAACTTGAGCCGTTTAAATAAATGTTAGCGACATCATTTATGAAATTGTTTTTAGATCGTTTTCATAAATTTTTACTTATTTAGTTGCTACTGTTGCCTCAAAAGTAAACAACTCAACTGGAAAAATTGCGCAGCTTATCAACTATTTGTACACATAAGTAACTGTATCATGTACCGTTAAGTTAATAAAATGATAACCGTTATTTTCAATAATAATATGAATCGGCATTGTCAACCTCATAAGTTAATCAAAATTTATTAACAACTAGCAGAAAAATAATAGAAATAATTGGACGACGAAAAATAATAATTTATTAGAAATTCATTGCAAAAACCTGTGCAAGTACGTGTTCGAATAATTAGTGATTGGGGAGTTCCCTTGTACGTTTTTTCTTATTGATAAAAATTTGATTTAACACTAATCAAAAAGTTTTGGTAATTCTAAATACATGTAAATAACTATTGCTGATAAGCCATGTACATATTCCAGTCTACAGTCTAGTCTATAGTCTTGCTTATAGTCTTGTCTATAGTCTAGTCTATAGTCTAGTCTATAGTCTAGTCTATAGTCTAGTCTATAGTCTAGTCTATAGTCTAGTCTATAGTCTAGTCTATAGTCTAGTCTATAGTCTAGTCTATAGTCTAGTCTATAGTCTAGTCTATAGTCTAGTCTATAGTCTAGTCTATAGTCTAGTCTATAGTCTAGTCTATAGTCTAGTCTATAGTCTAGTCTATAGTCCAGTCTCTAGTCTAGTCTAGTCCCTAGTCTATATTATAGTCTCTAGTCTAGTCTAAAGTCTATAGTCTAGTCTCTGGTCTATAGTCTGGACTCAAGTCTATAGTGTAGTCTCTAGTCTAGTCTTAGTCTAGTCTTTTGCTCCTGTCAAATACAAAGCCAGGATTTTTGGTATAGATTCGGCTAAGCTTCAATGATTATTTTTCATGTTCACAACGAAGCATCTGACTCATTCAATTACTATATCACTCTTTAAGTTGTTCCTAATGATTTTACAAGATAATGTTGAGTTTTACAACAATCTTCATAGAGTTTTGCCTTCAATTCTTTGGCTTCAAGTCGGTACAAAAATGAAGATGCAACATATCCGCCATAACCTTCGAAGAGAATCGGAAAAGAAGTCATTCCTATAGATTAAACATTAGGAGGTAAAATACATAATTTCGTTATTTGAAATCCATATAAAAAAGAGAAATTACATATTTCCCTTATATTCTAACTTTATTTAACCCCCTCACGTATGAGTGATATTTATTGTACATTGTATTGTTCATTACTTATACGTTTTATGCTTAACTTGCAAATAAAAAAATGAACTTTTACTCACATGAGTACTTAAGTAAAACTATTTTTGGTAAATTGTGAATTATTACTTATATTAACTTTTAACAGGTTTTGAATAAACTTTTAAGATAGCAATAGTTGTTTAAGAACTCTTGGAATGAAGTACTTAGAATAAGCAAATTGCAAAAAACCAAAAAGAATAGCAATACAATACAAAACTTAAAATTACATTAATGGTGCTTATAGCAACAAAATATGTGTTAGAACGTGACTTCAAATTATGAAGAAAAGAACCCAAAAAGCAAACAAAAAATGCTTCTGTGAAAAAACCAAGTGTTTAGCATATTGTATTCACATACATTTACACATAAATAAAAATGTAAAGAAGAAAACAAAAACACAGCACTTTAGTTTTTTTTTTTGTTTTCATTCATTTAAGTAAAACCCATAAAGTTTAACCACAAATACATACATAACCATACATCTAGATAAACACCTTAATTCTAGCAGGAGCACTTGTATCTGAAGTAAATAAAGAAACATTTATATTCATCAAGAAGCTACACAAGTTAAGACAAAATGTTCCAAAATAGATAATAGCTTTTAAAAAAATATTTATTAGTTCTTAATTAGAAATTATGATAAACAAACTCATCAGTTTCCAAAACAGAAACTGGCAAAGGAGCAGGAGAAAAATTTTCATACATAATAAGTAATTAAGAGGTCTACGTAGGCAAAAGCAATAGAAACAACAACTTGTTGATTGTACTTTTTCTTTCGTTTTCTTTATTGGTGTTTCTTGTGGACTTTTAAAGAAAATTAATGTTTTGTTTTGAAATCATTAAACATTAATATGAGTGTAATTGTTTAAGTTCTAGCCTTACTAGAGTCGTTTTGGTTACTTTTGAAAAGGAATATTTTAAAAATTTATATAATGATCTAAATATTATAGACAGGACTACCATCTGGGTTAGTTTATAAATTTCAGTCACTACTCTAAACTATAGTATTGACTATAGTTCACAGACTAAAACTGGAATATATATTATAATATGGACTGGATTATAGACTATAGTCTGAACTATAGACAATAGTCTGGACTTTAAACTACAGTCTGGAATATAAACTATATTCTGGACTTTGTCTGGACTATGATAGACTATAGTATGGACTATAGATAGACTATAGTCTGGACTATTGATAGACTATAGTCTGGACTATAGATAGACTATAGTCTGGATTATAGATATACTATAGTATGGACTGTAAATAGACTGTAGTCTGGATAGACTATAGTCTGGACTATTGATAGACTGTAGTCTGGACTATAGATAGACTATAGTTTGGACTATAGATAGACTATAGTTTGGACTATAGAGAGACTATAGTCTGGACTATTGATAGACTATAGTCTGGACTATAGAAAGACTGTAGTCTGGATAGACTATAGTCTATACTATTGATAGACTATAGTCTGGTCTATTGATAGAATATAGTCTGGACTATAGATAGGCTTTTGTCTGGACTATTGATAGACTATAGTATGGACTATAGAAATTACTATAATCTGGACTATTGATAGACTATAGTCTGGACTGTAGATAGAGTGTAGTCTGGACTATAGATAGACTGTAGTCTGGATAGACTATAGTCTGGACTATTGATAGACTATAGTCTGGACTATTGATAGACTGCAGTCTGGATAGACTATAGTCTGGACTATTGATAGACTATAATCTGGATTATAGATAGAGTATAGTCTGGACTATAGATAGGCTATAGTCTGGAATATAGATAGACTATAGTCTGGACTATAGATAGACTATAGTCTGTACTATAGATAGACTATAGTCTGGATTATAGATATAGTATGGACTATAGATAGACTACAGTCTAGACTATAGATAGACTGTAGTCTGGACTATGGTCGGGACTATTGATAGCCTATAATCTGGACTATAGATAGACTATAGTATGGCCTATAGATAGAATATAGTCCGGCCTACAGATAGACTATAATTTGGACTATAGATAGACTATAGTCTGGACTATAAATAGACTGTAGCCTGGACTATAAATATACTGTAGTCTGAACTATAGATAGACTATAGTCTGGATTATAGATAGACTATAGTCTGGACTATAGATAGATCTATTGATAGACTATAGTCTGGACTATAGGTAGACTATAGTCTGGACAATTGATAGACTATATATAGACTGTAGTCTGGACTATAGATAGACTATATTATGGATTATAAATATACTATAATCCATACTATAGTCTATCTATACAAATAAAGTCAATTGCAAAACTATTCACGGTCATGTAACTTCATCTATAACTGTTTAGTACATAGCAAAATCAAAAGAAATAAAAAAAAAACTCAGCAAAAAGTCATCATAAGATAGAAAATGATTGAAAATGAAAACTACTGGCAACAATAAACGACTAAATCTTGAGTTATCTATTCAATTTTCTCTCTCATATATAAAACTCCCTTTGGGTTTTAAGTTTGCATTGTAAATTCTATCTTTAGTTTACTTTTTTTTAACAATTTTTCTTTTACTAGTAGTTTCTTTTGCTTTTTAAAGCCACAGGTTATTTTAGTGGTTTTCTATTACTTTTTTTGTTGTGAACACATGGCGAAGAAAACAGAAAACTTTTTTGCTTTTTTTTACTTCTTGCTACAAGAAGCAGGCGTATGCATGTGATTATCAACTATTTGGCAAAGATGATGTTGCAGTGGCAATGAATGTTAAAAACTATATTCTTGTGTGAAAGTTAAGAAAGGAGCAAAATGTGTATGTAAATGTAATATTTATTGAAAATAGAAAAATTCTAAATAAAGAAACAATTGCCTAGGCCTGATTTTAATTTATCAAATAGTACTTTTTGAATATTTTGTAACAAGAAACTAAAACACATGAAGTTAAGCATACATCATCGGCCTTATTAAAAGAGAATATATCAGGCCTGTTATAGAATTCCATTCCGATCGAAATTTTCATCTTGAAGAAAGAAAAATTGACAACATTTTCAAAATGAAATCATTTCACATTTTTAATGTGAAATGGACCATAGTTTTAAGTTTTTATGGATTTATTTACAAGCTGTACTTTCACTTTCGATCGGAATGGAATTCTATGACAGGAATTTATATATATGTATATAAAAGAGGGAATTTTTGGTAGCTTTTAATTCTTCAAAAGGTACTTTTTTTACATTTCATAATATGGGACCAAAGCAAATGCTTTTAAACAAATCCATTCTCATTATTGAATGTGAACCTATAAAAGGAAGGTTTTTGCTACTTCTAATGATATGAAAGCAAAAAGACCTGATATTAAACACAAACGTTCCTTATTGAATACGAATTTACATATAAAAGGGATTTTTTGAATGGGAATCTAAAAGAGGACACTATTTGCTACTTTTTTTATCCCTGAAATGGTACTTTTTTAATTGTTTTATATGATGTGAAACCAACGACAACATATGATAATAAACATACTGACTTTCCTTATTGAATCAGAATGAATGAGAAAAGGAAACTTTTGGTACTTTTTTGGCTCTCATATGGTATTTTACAAAATTTTGTATTATATGAAACCAAAACACATGATATTTAACATACGTACGATGTCTCAACTCGAGGTCAATTTGGCCTCTATACGATGCTCCCAGGTCAAGCTTTACCATTAAGCTTTCGCAGGGAACAGACAAGAGTGACTGATACCAGCACACTTGTCTGTTCCTATTGGCAATCACGCTAGAAGAATGGGTCTCGAATATAACGACTACTGTAGAAGTTGTAATAATGAGGAGGAAGAGGAAACAATACCTCACCTTCTCTGTTATTGTCCATCATTCAATGAAAGCAGAGAACAATGTTTCGGCCTTTATCTTATCTGGATGAGCTATCTGGGATATATCTATAGAATATCCTAAACTTTGTAAATCAAACTGGTTGGTTTAAAACTGGAAGCAGAGGGTAAAAATCAATTGAACTCCTACGACCACTAGGGTAACACAACGGGACCGCAACTAGGTGGACTCATGTTTGATTGAGTGGCTGCCCCTATTACCTAACCTAACCTAACATACATCTTTAAGAGTGATCTTTTTGTTACTTTGCCATTCTTCAAATGATACATTTCAAACAGGGGTTTGGTGGCTGGAGTATGAATTTCTAGAAGGTGACAGATTTTGGCACCTTTTCATTCATTAAATTGTACTTTTATGTTCACAAGAATTAAAAAGGACGTTTTCTATTCGATTTTTATCAGCAATCACAAAAACAGAAACATGTAGAATTTTTATGTTGACATATGGTACTTTTTTCTAAAAGTACTTTTTAAACTTGTTGTGTAACATGTGTGACCCTTTACAGGATCACACTTTACTAACGTAAAGTCTAATGAAAAAAATAAAATGAAATTCCATCCGATTAACAAGAAAAGAGAATACAAGGCGTATGATTTATACTTTTTGTGTTTACACTAGGGTTCTATAAATCGACTTACGAATAATGGAACAATCGACTTTTTGTCGAAAAAAGTCTAAGAGTCGAAGTCGACTATTTTGTTTAAACAGAGTCGATAACTCGATTGTCGAAAAAAGTTGGAAAAAGTCGAAAATAGTCGGAATAAGTCGTAAAGTTGGAAAAAGTCGAAAATAGTTAAAAAGTCGGAATATGTCGAAAAGTCGTAAAAAGTATATTGACCTCAGGACCAAAATCTTGAAAAAAGGTCAAAAACTCTAAAATAGTCGGAAAAGAAAAAAAATAGTCGAAAATAGTTGAAAAGTCGAAAAAGTCAGATAAAGTCGAAAATAGTCGAAAAGTCGTAAAAAGTATATTGAAAAAACTCTTAAATAGTCAAAAAAAAAAATAAAAATTTAGTCAAAAAGTCAAAAACAATTGAAATGTCAAAAAAGTCGCAAAATGTCGGTAAAGGTGAAAAAAATTGAAAAAGTCGAAAAAAAACTATAAATTAGTCGAAAAGTCAAAAAAAGTTGAAATGGATTACACGAGAACACATTAAAGGGGAGTTTTTGGTACTTTTCCGTTCTACAAAAGGTACTTTTTGAATTTTCTACAATATTGAACCTAGAAACATGAAATTAAGTATGTAGAGCCCGGATTAGCCCAGAACACATAAAAGGGGACTTTTGGTACTTTTTCGTTCTTCAAAAGGTACTTTTTGAAATTTCTATAATATTGAATCTAGAAGCATGAAATTTAGCATGTTGGGCCTTGACTAGGTAAGAACATGCAAAAAGAGTCTTTTTGGTACTTTTTCTTTCTACAAAAGGTACTTTTTGAATTTTCTACAATATTGAACCTAGAAACATGATATTAAGTATGTAGAGCCCGGATTAGTCCAGAATACATAAAAGGGGACTTTTTGGTACTTTTTCGTTCTACAAAAGGTACTTTTTAAAATTTCTATAATATTGAACCTAGAAACATTATGTAGAGTATGGATTAAATGGGAACCCATAAAAGGGAAGTTTTTGGTACTTTTTCGTTCTTAAAAAGGTACTTTTTAAAATTTCTATAATATTAAACCTAGAAATATGAATTAAGGCATATAGAGCCCGGATTAATTTAGATCGTATAAAATGGGCTACAATTGATATATTTTGATTTTTTGTAATAATATTCGTAATGACTGTTTTTTAAGACATCATGGTGAAGGGTATATAAGATTCGGCACAGCCGAATATAGAACTCTTACTTGTTTTTTAATCATTTCAAAAAATGAAAAGGGCCAAACGACTGTCAAATTTTCCATCAATATTTAGTCTCAATATGTTATGGTATCGTTATATCCCAGTTATGAATAATACTTTTTGACTCCATTTGATGATTGAAAAGTGATCAAGAAGGTGAGCGCTTAAAAAATGATTCAGAGATGATGATGATGATGATGATGATGAGTAAACAATAACAAAATGTGTTGCAATTATAAATTGAACATCCTGGTGTTTAAATTATGATTGTTTCCAAACTAATTTTGTGAACATACTTTAAGCAGTTGGAAGATATAAAACTGTTTCTTAGGTAATTGTTTTTGTTTGTAATGGAACAACAAAAATTACACTTAGAAATGACTCAAAAAATATTTAGCTTTGCAATGCTTTGAAACTGATTAGAAATTGTTTATATATCATTCGGCAGATTAAAACTGTTTCATTGTATTTGTATCATTGTATTTGTTTGTAACAAATTCAAAACTACTCAGAAAAGGCTCAACAATTACTAAAATATAATTCATAAATGATTATAAAACGACCAGTAATTCGACTCACAAATTACTTGAATTAAATATAAAAATTAGTGAAAATAGATCAGAAGTGGGGCTCGTAAAAGACTCTTTTAGAAGAGTCGCGGGTAGGGTAACATTTTCTCTCGACGAATGTATCATTTATGATTATAAAATGAGCGCATATATGATAATTGTAATCGCATATGTAAACAAAATTTAAAAATATGCTATCTGGCATAATGCGTTTAGACGATACCATTCGTACTGTTTTAGACAAAGTTTTGACAGATCATATTACTTGTGTGCTCGTGTAAAGGCAGCTTTATAAGTTTATCAGCAACATTTTTCATATAATAAACTGTTAAGAAATTTATTAATCATTTAAGAAGACGGATGTTATAATTTCAACCGGAAAATATTATCTTAATAAGTTTTATAGACAAATATATTAAAATATTTAATAACATTTATATTAAACAGACATTAAATCAAGGTCATAGCTTGCATTTAAAATAAAGCTAGATTTATGAAATTTATTAAAGATTTTTTTTTTTTTAATTCAGAAAAAATTTGTAATTCTTTTAAAACCCTTCAATGACTAAACAAAAGTTTGAGTACAGGTCTTTGGTGGCTGGCGTTTACAAAAATTATTATTAGATTTATATTTGCAAACTAGCAAACTACCTCAAACTAGTATTACTCTCAAACACTGGAATAGGTTAATTTAATATTAAAAAGGAAATTAGCAAAATTGCTCTAGTACTACTTACTCGTAAAAAGGGTTCATGATCTTTTTCACATACGCATAACGTGTATGCGTATAAAATACATGTTATTATGATGATATTCTATTAAGAGAAAATATTATTTACCAAAAAAATTAAACTTATACTATGTATTTACTACAACAAACTCTTCGTAAATATAAACATTATACATTATTTATTTATCTTATCTTAAAATAGTTTGAAGACTTATGAAAAAAAAAGAACTCACACACACCATCTGCATAATCATGCACTACATACATATTTTATGATTATTTATGTACTACTTAACTAAGTTGGTATCTTTATTTTATTGGAAGGGTTTTGACATTGATATGTAGTATTTAATGCAAGGGCTAGTTTCTTTATTGATAAGATCCTTTTTAGAGTTCGTAAAGAAGTAAACAACTAAGAGTTCTAAATGCAGCTGTTCCGAATCATATACGTCCTTGTGTTTAAAAAAATACAAAATCATTATTTTATTACAAAAAATACCAGAAAATCTCCTGTAATACCGTAAACCACTAAAGTGGGGATGATATTTGTGATGATGTTTTTAACACTCTGTATGTAAAGCATGTAAGGAAAAATCCTTATGTCAAACGTTAGTCAAATATGTTCAATAATAAGTGAGTAAGTATGTAACTAACTAACTAACCAATTAAATAACTAACTAACTAACCACCAATTAAATAACTAACTAACTCACTAACTAACTAACTCACTAACTAACTAATTAACTAACTAACTAACTAACTAACTAACTAACTAACTAACTAACTAACTAACTAACTAACTAACTAACTAACGCTTCAGAAAGTCCCTTTTTTATATGATCTGTTTTACTCCGAAAACTGTCTTTTGGTTACATATTATAAAAAACAAGTAAGAGTGCTATATTCGGCTGTACCGAATCTTATATACCCTTCATCCAGGTGTGTTAAAAAACTATCAGTACCTACAAGTCTTCTTTTACATAACTTACTTCGCGCTCAACATGCTTAATTTCATATTTTGGAAAATTCAAAAGAGTACCTTTTGATCAAAACGGAGTCTCTTCGATTTTACTTGACAGTTCGCTTGGAGTGAACTACCACGTAAACCAACCTTTTGAAAAACGAAAAAGTACCAAATAGTTCCTTTTATAGGTTTTCACCTAATTCAGACTCTACATTCTTAATTTCATATTTCTAGGTTCAATATTATAGAAAATTCAAAAAGTACCTTTAAAAATAAAAACACCAAAAAGTTCACTTTTTTCCGGTACTTACCTAATTCCGACTCTACATACTTAATTTCATGTTTCTAGGTTCAATATTATAGATAATTCAAAAAGTACTTTTTGCAAAACGAAAAAGTTTCAAAAAGTTCCTTTTTATGGATTCTCATCTAATTCAGACTCAACATACTTAATTTCATATTTCTAAGTTCAATATTATAGAAAATTCAAAAAGTACCTTTTGAAAAACGAAAAAGTAACAAAAAGTTCCTTTTTATGACTTCTAACTTAAGCCAGACTTCATTTCATGTATCTAGCCAATAACAACACACTAGTGTTGCTCTCGCTTTGCTACTCTTGCTCTGCTGCTCTCGCTCTGCCTTGTTTTTACAAGGGTACAATAAAAAAAATTTACCGTATAAATATGTACTTTGTTTTTAGCAATTTCTGTTGAGCAGTTTGTCTCGGATTTTTGCTCATATCTCCGTTATTTATAGACCGATTTTGCATGTCCAACAGAATTATTGAAGATTTGGATCTCGCTGATATCTAGGGTCCTCTAAATACAGATTTCAACAAACATACAGACAGACGGACATGGCTTAATCGACTACACTATCTATAATGATCCAGAATATATTTACTTTATAGGGTTGGAAAATTACATGGTAGACATTATAAACGGAATGAGAAACTTATATATACCCTTTTCACGAAGGGTATAAAAGTATCAGAAAATTGCATAAATACCCCTATAAAGGGGATGATATTTGTGATGATATTTTTAACACTCAAAAATATTGGTCCTACAGAGATCCGTCCGTTTGTCTGTCTTTGTGTAAAACATGTACGCACGCTACTGGTCGGAAAATCTTTGAGTCTATATTTTGCCTAGCCCCCATACAACAATAGAGGGTTTAGTCCTTTTTTGAAAATGACTTGAAGCTGAAAATCAACTATAAAAACACTAGTAACACAATGAAAACGTAAATCGCTCTACCAAAATTTATACCGAATGAACCATATTTACTTATGACACAGTCTTTCAAAAGACATTTAAGCTGAAGATCCACACTACACGTTTTCGCCGCAAATCTTACGCATCAAATTATATGCTACCCTTCCTAAGCATTAAATTTTTACACGAAAGCTGTCTTCACACGAGTACACAAGTAATATGATATGTCAAAATTTTGTGTAGAAGAGGGCGGATGGAATCGTCTATATGCAATATGTAATAAAATTATCACACATAAAGAGAAAATACAGATGGAAAGTCTTAATATGATCCAAAAAACAATCAAATGGCATTAGATCAGGGATATATTTTTATGTAAACACATACAAAAATAGTGAAACAGCTGTTTCAATCTTACTTTGTTGTATTGTTGTATACCAATCGTGTAAACACAAAAAGGTATGAATCAATTTTAATTCAGGTCTGAGTTGGAGAACAACTCTCGCGTCATCGTTTTTATTTCTTAAGGACGATCAGGCTTGTGCTTGTTGCTGGGCTTTCGACAAAATTTCTCACCTCGCACCTTTGGTACCTTTTTCAGCCCTTTATAACTTTTAAACTAATTAACATAATCAAATTTTTCAAAATATTTTGGATACATCTCTCAAAATTATGAGACACCTGTTTCGTACTTTTTTAAAATTCAGTCCTTTTTGGGTGTAAAAGGGACAAAACTGTATTTATGGTACTTTTTTTTTAGCACATTAAGAAAATTTTTTCGGTTTATTGAATTATTCATATTAAATTACGGACTAACTCTGTAATATTTATTGTAATAAAATTTTTGCTATTTCACTGGGTAAAAAGGTACCAAAAAGGGGGAAAAACGGGAAATTTAATTTTATTCAAACTCATTGAGTCAACTTTTATAAAATTTCTAAAAAGTAGTTTATTTACTCACACAAAATAAGCTTTTGGTATATTATTTTGGAATTCGAGTACTAAGGGCTATATAGGACCAAATTCGAGTAAATTGTTTGGTACCTTTCTTAAAGCACAATTTTTCTGGAATAAATGAATGTAGATTTGAATCGTTTGAGTTTTATCTGTGATATATATGTAGATTTAAATACGGAACATTTTGTAAACTTAATTCTCGAAAAAAGTATACTTCAAGCGAAAAGGGGAAACATTGTACTCTTTTTATTAGTACTTTCCACTTAGGTAAACTTTATTCCACTATTGGTACTTTTTCTTTCTTCAAATGATACTCTATGTACAATGTTATTTAATATGAACTGAAAACATATGATTATTAAACATACACGGTCCTCATTGAATAAGATACTTTAAGAGACAACTTTTTCTATTATTCAAATGGATTCTTTTTAATGGTTAACCGGAACACACGGTCCTTATTAAATGAGAATTTATTGAAAGAGATCTGTGTACTTTTTCGTTTTTCCAATGGTACTTTTTGATATTTTTACGATATTGAACATAGTTAAGGTAGCGAAGCAGCCAGGGTCAATATATATTTATGTTAAAAAAATAACTAGATATTTTAATAAAAATGGGGGTTAAAATTAAAAATCGTTAAAAAAAAAGTACAAATTTAAGAACGAAAAAGTACCAAAAAGTTACTCTTCTAAAATTTTATTGTATTAGAATCTATTATAGAAAAAGTTCAAAAAGTAAATGAAATTTCAAAAACTACCATTTGATGAATGAATATGTATTAAAGTCTGTGTATGTTTCTATGTTTAATATAAGAATAAATTTAAAAAGTACCATTTGAGGGATGAAAAAATCAAAAAAGGTCCTACTTGTACTTACTTATTTACTGTTCCTATGGATTTTCCTTCAATCATGTTTATTTTTCGAAACTATGCGAAATGAAGTACCATCTGATAAATGAAAAAGTAGAATTTTTTCAAAATTACCAGACTTTTTAAAGAGTGTATGTTTTCCCCTTTTTTTTTGCAAAATCTACTGAGGGCCGATCATAACAGAAGTCGGCTGTGTCATTTTGAAAATAATGGACTATTTTTAGGTCTTTACCATGGACAAACGGACATTGCTTAGTCCACTATGACAGTGATTCCGAGGCGTTTGAAATACTTAAAAGAAAATGTAGGATCAATATTTTTGAGACATTTACCTTAGGCACAAGTTTTACATGGACCTACGGATATGACCTAATATACTGTGAAAGTGATATCGAGTCGATCGGAGTTCTTAGGAGATTGTGTAGGACAAATATGTTTGTACATTGCGAATATTAGCACAATCATATAATATGCTCCTCCACTATGGTGGTGTTCAACCTATTGCCTCATTTTCTCTCGTAAACTTTCATCTTTCAGACAGACAGATAGATATAGTCAGATCCTGTTAGAATATATTGACATTGATAAATGACATTTTTATCAAGGCAGGGCTCAAACAGCAGGACCTTTAATTGACATTAGTTTTGCTCAAGTAAACTCACAATAGATCTTTATCTATCCAAAAGAAATCAGGTACTTTTTAGTTATTTAAACTTTTAGGAAGTGGAGTGAAAATATGTCCAAAGCTCATAATAGGTACTATTTGATGGTAAGTGGATAAAAACTTGAAATATTGGTACTTTTTTCATAGGAACCTATAAGTTTTAATTTATTGGTACTTTTTCATTCTTCAAATAGTACTTTTTTGAATTTTCTTTCTACAAAAAGAAACATAAAAATTAATATACAGATTTCTAAGTGATTGAGAATCAATAAAAAGTAGTTTTTGCAAATTTTTCGACCATCAAATGTTAACAAACTTGAAAATATGAAACAATAAATAAGAACACAGTATTCTCTAAAAGGATCCAAAAGTACTTTTACTATTCGAGTATTAGTTTATACATTTTAGGAGTTCCGATGATTACTTTTCCGACGGTAATACTTTTTAGAAAAAATCTTAGAATTTGAATGTTTTTTTTGAAATATATCAAATTTAAACCACTGATGACTAAAACTAGAATTAAATATATTTTCTTTTAATATCTAACACTTTATTTTTATTATTTTTTTTTAATAATAAAATTAACTTCCTTTATTTTTTAAAAAAATAACACTTTCTTTATTTAAAAAAATAATTATAAAAATAAATAAAAAAGTACAATCCAACTCACTTCGCTCAAAAGGAAAATGTTCAAATACTTGTAAGTGACACTTGACACCTGTAGCTGTGTCCCGTTCGCGTAAAAAATATAAATTTTGAATTTTATTATTATTTTTTTAATTTTCGTTACGTTTTGTTTTATTTTATAAATATTCACACACTGGAACACTGTATTCGTTTGAAGTGAACAGAACTGAATGAAGAATATCCTGTTTGTGGTATTGCCTTTTATATCATCATCGTCGTCAAACAACTGACAAGCAAACAAACAACAACAACAACAAAAAAGTATTTGTTACATTGTATCGTGTGTCAGAGTGGATGTGAAGGTGAGTGTGTTTTTTTTTTTTGTTGAAAATGCGCTTGCAAGCTACAAGCTAAAACCAGTACAAACTCCCGCACAAACTTTACTCGTTTTTTCATTGTTTCAAACATTTCCACACATTGGCTGTTGATTGTAACAATTGTTGAGCGTAAAAACAAAAAAAGTTGAGTGAAAGAAAAACAAAAAGGTGTTGAACACACAAATTTTTGATAAATTGTGCGTTAGTTACAAATTCATGCGTTCGATGTGTGATGGCAAAAAGGTAAAAGAGCATCGGAATGTTGCAGCAACATGTTGCTGGTAATTGCCAAAAAAAAATGAAGCAAAAACAACAAGAACAACTTTATTTGTTTACTATAATTTCTTAAATGCATTTTATGTGGGCAAAACTGGTGACGTATAATTGATGGTGAAAATTAAATATTTATGCATAATGTTACTCATACGCATAGTAACATTTACTCGATAGTCGATCACGTTGGGTTTTTTGTTTCGATTAGTGTTTTCACATAGTTGGAGTGTAAAAGACAATAATTTTGTGAAATTGGAGAATTACTAAGTAAATAATAATTATTGGAACTAACTAACTAACTAACCAACTAACAAACTAAATAACTAACTAACTTACTAATTAACTAACTAACTTACTTACTAACTAACAAACTAAATAACTAAATAACTAACTAACTTACTAACTAACTAACTACCTAACTAAATAACTAACTAACTAACTAACTAACTAACTAACTAACTAACTAACAAACTGACAAACTAACAAACTAACAAACTAACAAACTAACAAACTAACAAACTAACAAACTAACAAACTAACAAACTAACAAACTAACAAACTAACAAACTAACAAACTAACAAACTAACAAACTAACAAACTAACAAACTAACAAACTAACAAACTAACAAACTAACAAACTAACAAACTAACAAACTAACAAACTAACAAACTAACAAACTAACAAACTAACAAACTAACAAACTAACAAACTAACAAACTAACAAACTAACTAACTAACAAACTAACAAACTAACAAACTAACTAACTAACAAACTATCAAACTATCAAACTAACAAACTAACAAACTAACTAACTAACAAACTAACAAACTAACAAACTAACAAACTAACAAACTAACAGACTAACAAACTAACAGACTAACAGACTAACAAACTAACAAACTAACAAACTAACTATCAAACTAACAAACTAACGAACTATCAAACTAACAAACTAATCTAACAAACTAACTAACCAACCGGCCAACTAACTAACTAATAAACTAACTATCTTTCTATTTATCTAGCAATCAACCAATCTATCTATCTATCTATCTTTTTGTATTAAAATAAGTATTGACGTTTTAACACACTACGTTAAGGATTTTGGAACTCCAGAATAAAGAACCCTTATGTACTTGTTAATTTTAAGAAAGGACGTACTAATACTTAATCGAGTATATATTCTCAATATTTTTTCTACGATTGTGGATTTGTCAATATAAATAATACAAATCTAAAGTTATTTTTAATAATTTCTAATCAAGTTTAGTTTTTATAATATTTTTATTACCTCTATGCACACACACACTAATATTTATTTAACATTTAATAAGAAACAATTAAAAACTCATAAAAAGTTTAAGAAATATAATTTTGTTGCACTTGTTGAATGTTCTTCTTGCAAAAGAAAAGTTGTTTACAGATAAACACTATCAAACGCACGCACATACACGCAGATAAATATACAACAATAAGAGAACTTTGATTTTCCTTTAAGTGTTTTGATTTTCCTTTTGGAAGTGTGTGTGTGAAAACAAGAAACTAAAAATAAGAAAAAATAGTATAATTAGTACACGTATGATTATTATAGAAAAATGTGTTTGAGTAAACTTTTGTGAACAGTTGAACAAAAGCATGTCGGCTATTACATTATGGACAACTCTTTATCTATACACTCTGTATAATATATTAATTATTGTTTAGATTAGTCTAAAAATAGCCTATGACTTATTTGATTGACTATAATAGTCTGTGGATTAGTATAGGTATAGCTTTATGAACTAGTATATGGATTAGTATGGATTTTACAGATGAGTGCATCATTACAACAATACAAAAGCAAAATGTATGTATTTCTTACTAAAATAAGCTTACAAATGTCATATTAAACAATTAACAGTCATAACATGTAAACAATAACAACTTTTGACAGAAAACAGCTGCTTTATTGCAACATTCAAATTCTTCCTTGAATTGTCTATTGACTAGTATTTATATTAGTAGAGATTAGACTATTAGACTATATACAACTCTGTTGCCTACTCCAATGACTACTATATGCAAGTCTATAAACTAGACTCTTTACTAGTCTTGGGTCTATTGACTACACTATGACTATTCTAAACATAAAATGTTCAATTGACTAATATATATATAGTTTTATGCTCTAGTCTATGAATTAGTCAGTTGACTAGTCTGTATGTAGTCTAGTATACATATTTAAAAGTTTGTTGACTAAAGTAAAAGACTATAGATTAGTCTTTGAACAGTCCATAAACTAGATCATTGACTACTTCGCTAATTAGTCCATATACTACTTCAAAGATTAATTTATATTCTAATATAGTTTACAGAGTAGTCTATAGACTAAATAATAAAGTAGTCATAAACCTGTTGGCAGACTTTTCGAGTGCAAACTTGTCTATGGTCCATTTTTTATACCAGTATATGGATAGTTCATTGAATTACCTTAGAAGTTCATTTTTATAGTTGTATATTAAAAAGGTTTATTTCTTGATATATGCACCATGTATATCTTACATATTTGGTGACCACTGTTCGATGAAAATAACTATAAAATAGAATCATGCCCACATATTACTTTTATAAACAATTAAATAGACAAGTTTAAGTTTATTACAAAATTGTTTACATACACAGAATTGTAAGTATGTTTGTTAAAAGTATACCAGCAGTTTTATGGATATCCTTTTAATATAACACTTTTAAGATCGAAGTGTTCCAGTGATATTATGAAATATTCGAAAATTAAACTCTAAGGTCTAATCTTTAGGTAAAGGATTAGGAATTAAATTAAAGTTAATCCTCGAAAGTTGTTATTGAGTACTCAATTAGTTAATTTTGTTTTGATAGATTAAGCGCCCATTGGAGGGGGTTTAAACTTGAGCAAGAAATGCAAAAGTGTAAACAGCTTGACATCAGCTGTTTACACTTTTGCACAATTTTTATTAAAATAAGCATTAAATTATGGGGGCTTCATAATTATTTATCTTGTTTTAAATTTAAGTTTTCATTAATTTTCATATTACATTTACAATTTGCTTCTTCTTTTTATACCCTACACCACTATAGTGGGCAGGGTATTATGCGTTTGTGCTGAAGTTTGTAATACCCAAAGATATTGGTTCTAGACCCACCTTAAAGTATACCAATCGGCTCAGAATCACTTTCTGAGTCGATTTGGCTATGTCCGTCCGTCCGTCCGTCTGTCTGTGTGTCCATGTAAACCTTGTGCGCACGCTACAGGTCGCAATGTTCAAGATAATTTGATGAAATTTGGCACATACCCTTTTTTTCAAGGACAAACGCTATTGAAAATGGTTGAAATCGGTAAATTATTTCTCCTAGCCCCCATACAACCGTACCCACCGAATCGGGCCTTAAGGCTCACAATTACGTTAAATGTTTTATAATGTCAAATAAACTCATCAAAAAATAGTTTTATAGAACGATAAATGACAATACTAATTTTTATAGTGATCGGGCCTCATTTGACCCTAGCCCCCATACAAACTCCCCTTCAGAAAATGACTTGAAGGTTAATAAATTATAATTACTAATAAAACGATCAAAATCTACATAAATGACTTTGAAGTAGACGTAAATTCATCTACCAAAATTTATAAGGATAGGACCATATTTAGCCCTTCTCCCCTATGAGCCCTCTTGTAGAAAATCTCCTTTTTGTCAACAATAAGTAAAAAATTTCACAATAAAACAAATTAAATGCTTTATATAAAAAATCCACTATTTTGAACATACTGACTGGTGTAGGGTATCATATGGTCGGCAATGTCCGACTATAAATTCATACTTATTTATAAAAAAGCATTGTTTTGATAATAAACAGTAACATTTTCTGAGTTTTAGTATGGCAATACTGCAAAGTTTAATCTTGTACTCAAAAACATCAAAGAGGATTAACATCAGATTAAATTAATTTTTAGATTAACTAATTAGATTATTAATTGGCATTTGATTGCTAACTGAAAAACTCACTCTTAAATACTTTTTATTCAAACTCTTGTAAAATTTTTAAAAATGTCAAAGAGTTTCTGTTTAACAAGTGCTTGTCTTCGAAGAAAGTCAATCTTCACTTAATAGATTACGAAGACACTATCAGAAATCTAGTGCATAGGGGACCAACTTTCTAGATTACTTATACACATTACAGCAACGAGTGTCTCTGCTCTTTCTTACGTTAAAGTAATGACTGTCTTCACTCTCGTTTACAAAAACAACAAAAAACAAGTATGAATTTATAGTCGGACACTGCCGACCATATGATACCCTACACCAGTCAGTATGTTAAAATTGTGGATTTTTTTTTATATAAAGCATTTAATTTGTTTTATTGTGAAATTTTTTACTTATTGTTGACAAAAAAGAGATTTTCTACAAGAGGGCTCATAGGGGAGAAGGGGTAAATATGGTCCTATCCTTATAAATCTTGGTAGATGAATTTACGTCTACTTCAAAGTCATTTATGTAGATTTTGGTCGTATTTTTTTAGTAATTATAAGTTAATTTTGACCTTCAAGTAATTTTCTGAAGGGGAGTTTGTATGGGGGCTAGGGTCAAATGAGGTCCGATCATTATAAAAATTAGTATTGTCATTTATCGTTCTATAAAACTAATTTTTGATGATTTTTGTTGACATTATAAAACATTTAACGTAATTGTGAGCCTAAAGGCCGATTCGGGGGTACGGTTGTATGGCGGCTAGGAGAAATAATGGACCGATTTCAATCATTTTCAATAGCGTTCGTCCTTGAACCAAAAAAAAGGTATGTGCCAAATTATCTTGAAAATTGCGACCTGTAGCGTGCGCACAAGGTTTACATGGATACACAGACAGACGGACGGACGGACGGACAGACGGAAGGTGGGTCTAGAACAAATATTTTTGGGTGTTACAAACTTCAGCACAAACGCATAATACTCTCCCCACTATAGTGGTGTAGGGTATAATTAATTAGAACCAACCAAATGGTTATATGTTCGGATGCTCATTGACTATATATAGAATTGCTTGCAAAATAAGTTGACGGCTTAGTTAATGGTCGCAATCAAAGTTGACTCTAACAACTATGCCACCCAAAACTGCAGGACTATATTAAAAGTTTTCATTCCTCTCAATTGCAATTTAATTAGATGCGTTCATTGTATTAAATGTTGGAAAACAATCATAAATTATTTATTTATTCTTTTCACCCATTTTAATAATTGTTGCAGGAAGGATGGAAGGAAATTGAGACTTTTAATTGTAGAAAACTTTATGACCTTAAAATTGTAAAGAAAAATATAAAAAAAAAAAAACTTAAAGGTAATTTAGAAAGGAGTGGGAGTAAATATGATTTAATTGAAGATGTAGAATAATGATGATGAAGTTGAAAAAGTTTTGAAATGGGTTGACAAACGCAAAAACTGTAACGAACATGTTTAATTAAAAAAACAAATCGAAAATGATTAGACAATTTTTTGAGGTTATAAATAAGAAAAATTACAAATTAGATAGATAATATTTTAATTTTAAAGCCGTTGAATATAAATTCTTAGAATATATTGGATTTTATAAAACAAAACTGTTATGTTTTGTTAATTATATTTTCCAGTTATTTTGACGAGCTAAATGCATAAGTAATGTTAAGTCAATTAATAACCATATTATTTATTAATAATTTTTATCAATAATTCAGTTTAGTTGTTACCTGACCTATACCCCACATTCATATTACTAAATACATGTTACTCCCATTTGTATGGATAAATATTTTTTTTGATAATCAAATTTCGAAATTTCCAAATATTTTCCAAACAACATGATTGTTTTTCTACGAATTAATCGGAAGCGATTAAGATAAGTATAAAGTGGCGAGGCGATAAGATAAATTAATTTGATTTAATGGATATTTTAACAATCACAAGTTGATTATATCCAATAAGTATAGATAATGTATTTGTTGAAATCTGTATTTGCATAGATTTTATTACAGATTTATATATAAATATATTTAGAGCTGTTTTTTTTTTTTTAAATTTGGCGATCAAACGCCAATTAATAATTAATTCCCCTTTGATGTTTTTGAGTACATGATAAAACCTCGCAGTGTTGCCTGAGGGCCAATCTTTAGGTGAAGGGTTTGGGATGTAATTAAAATTAATCCTCAAAAGTTGTTTTTGAATACTCAATTAGTTAAATTTGTTTGCTAGTTTAAGCGCCTAATGGAGGTGGTTTAAACTTGAGCAAGAAATGCAGAAATGTAACCAGCTGATGCCAAAAAATTAATACAATTTTTATTAAATTTAAAATTTTAGTTTTCATTAATTATCTTATTACATTTACAACTGTCTTCTTCTTTTAAATAAAAAATGCATTGTTATACCCTACACCACTATAGTGGGGAGGGTATTATACGTTTGTGCTGATGTTTGTAACATACAAAAATATTGGTCCAATACCCACCTTAAAGTATACCGATCGATTCAGAATCATTTTTTGAATCGATTAAGACATTAAGACGTTAACCTTGTGCGCAAGGTACAGGCCGCAATTTTCAATATAATTTGATGAAATTTGGACCAAGCATGTTTTTGGGCACAGGGATGAAGCCTATTGAAAATGGTTGAAATCGGTCCATTATTTCACGTAGCCCCCATACAACCGTACCTCCCGATTTGAACTTTTTATGCCATAATTACATCAAATATTCTGCTATCTCTCTAAAAATTGGCACAAATAAGTTTTATATATAAGTATAAATGACACTGCAGATTTTCGTAAGGATCGGCCCTTATTTGACCCTAGCCCCCATACAAACCCCCCTTCAAAAAATGTCTTAAACGTCTAAAATTGACTTGTAACCATTTGTATCGCAATGAAACTCAACAAAACTAACTGTTATTTATAATATATCCTTTTCCAAAATTTACCGAGGATCGGCCCATATTTGACCCATATAAAGCCTCATTTAGAAAATTTAGTTTTTTATCAATAAAATAAATTAAATATTTGGGAATTATGGTAATATTCAACATAAAAGTTTCTTTATAAAATATAAAAATTTTATAAAAAGTTAAAATTTTAAAAATATACTCATGGTGTAGGGTTTTATATGGTCGGCCATGCCCGACTATACTTTTCTACTTGTTTTGATAACAAACTGTTGTTTGTGTATGACAACACTGCGAAGTTTAATCTTGTACTCAAAACTATCAAAGGGGATTAACATTAGAATCAATTTATTTTCAGATTAACTAATCTGATCTGATTAATTGGTATTGCCAACCCAAAAACCCGCTCTAAGTGTAATATGTAAATTATCGCAAAACTTGTACTTGTACTTGAAAGTGTCTACAATTTGTACTAATCAAAAATTAAAACATTTTACTGTTTATTTATACAGTGGACGAAATTTTAATAGTTGCAATAACAGATTTAATAATATTTTTATGTAGTTGGTTCACCTTGTTTCCAATTTACCAATATTTCCCAATATTCAGTAGTTGGTAACTAAGAAATATTTTTGTATAAATTGTTTTTGGAATTTCCTCTCGATATAACAATAATGGGACTTTTACTCAAAAAAATACCAAATAAAGAGCGAAATTTAAATAGGCACAAATACTTTTATTTAATTTTTACAGTTACAAAATGCAAATTTTTTGTAAAAAAAACATGTGCTTTTTCGTGTTTGCATCATTGAGTATCAGTATCAGTCCATATCGAGAATTCTTAGGCGCAATGGGTAGAGGAAAACACGTAACTCAAGAGGAGCGATCTTTAATAAGAGTTTTAAATGAAGAAGGCTATTCAAAAAGGGAAATAGGTAGAAGAATTGGAAGATCAGAGCATCTAGTTCGTACGTGTTTGCAAAAATCTACAAAAAATAATAAATCAGCAAAAAGAAATAAGAGAAACACAAAACTAAGCAAACGCCAAATTGGTCAACTTAAACAAGAGGCCACTAAAAATAAGCTTTATTCTTCCCAAATTGTCCTGAAATTAGGCTTACCTGTAGGAAAACGTCGAATTCAACAAATTTTATCATCTGACTGTAACATTAAATGGAAAAAATCAGCCAAAATCCCACCGTTATCATGCTCTCATAAATCACGGAGATTGGAATTTGCCAAATATACTATGTCATGGACAGAGGAATGGAGAAATATTATTTTTTCCGACGAAAAAAAGTTCAATTTAGATGGCCCGGATGGACATAGTCATTATTGGCACGATTTGCAAAAACCGAACGCTCCCAGAATGAGCAGAAACTTTGGTGGAGGTACTGTAATGGTATGGGGCGGTTTCAGTTACTATGGGAAGCTTCAGTTGTGTTTCATTTCTACTAAAATGAACTCCGAAACTTACGTGGAGATGTTGGAAGATGTTTTAGTAAATTATCTAGAAGATAATTTGTATAAAGACATGACCTTTCAGCAGGATAATGCTAGTATCCACGTCTCGAGAGTCTCAAAAGCATTCTTTTCATCGGCATCAATCCCAATTCTAGACTGGCCTGCTAGAAGTCCGGACTTGAATCCGATAGAAAATCTTTGGGGAATTATGTCAAGAGATGTTTATAGCAACGGAAAGCAATATAACACAGTTAGTGAGCTGAAAACGGCAATTCTCCAGTCCTGGCTAAATATTGAGCTTAGAATATTAAAAAATCTAGTAGAATCAATGCCCAGTCGTATATTTGGTGTTATACAAAATAGAGGAGGGATTACTAAATATTAATCAGTTATTAATTTATTTTTTACTCTAAATGGAATTAATATTTTTTATATTATTTTAATTGCGTCTAATTTAAATTTCGCATACATTTTACTTTGTTTTCCTATTATATTTTAATTTATCGTTGTTTTTATAATTTAAATATATATATTAATTTAATTTTGAATAATGTTATTAATTTGGTAAAAAAATTAAATAAAGTTCTTTTGTATTGAATAATACACCGAAATATTAAATGCGACTATTTTAATTTCGCACACTGTATAAGAACTATCAGGCCTTTCACAGAATTCCATTACGATCGAAATTGGAATTATCTTTCAAAAAAAGAAAAATGACAACTTTTTCAAAATGAAATCACTTCACATTTTCAACGTGAAATTCATAAAAGTTTAATGATATTATTTCTATAAATTGTTATCGATTTATTTACAAGTTATAAATCCACTTTCGATTGGAATGGAATTCGGTATATTATTTTTTGCATCAGCTGTTTTACACTTTTGCATTCCGTGCTAAATTTTAAACCACTTCCATTGAACGCTTAAGCTAGCAAACAAAATTAACTAATTGAGAGCGGGTTTCTTACTATTCAGTTAAACTTAGCTTAATTTGCTGTTAGATTAAACTCTATACAAATTTAGGCGGACTTTAGCCGATGATTGTGTTTTTCAGTTATGGTTCTAAGATCAGTAAACTTAGTTAGCATTGCCAACTTTTCAGTCAAAAACATAAACAATGAACAGCCGTTTTTTGTAAATATCACTTTTATAAAATTTTAGAAAAAATATAAATAAACGTTTAAAACAGTAATAATATCGATAAAAGAAATCAGAAAATTACAATATACTTAAAATATTAAGTTTTAGTTCTTCCGGATTTATTATTTTATTGTTTTTGTTGATTGCGTGTTCTCACATATAACTTAGGTTTAATTGGCCAATTAAACTCAGTTAAACTTTGATAATAAATAACTTTACTGATTACTGAAAAATACAAATCTTTATCAGAAAAAACCCACCCTGAGTACTTAAAAACACCTTTCGAGAAATAATTTTAATTTAATCCTTCACCTAAAGATTGGCCATTACTGTTTGCGATTAAAGATTGTTTGATAAAAATAATAAACCGATCATAACTAAATAGTGAACTCTTTAGAAGTTAAGAGTGCCTCAGAAAATGGACAACGTGGTAATGTAGTTATTTCATATATTACATGGTAATGTGTAGTAGTTTTCCATAATATTATCTTTTTGGGTAGGATTTGTAGCCAGTTGTCGAGAGTGATGGTTTAATAAGGAATTACTTTGTGGACTTAATCGTAGTCGATATAAGAAGGTTTTGTTACATTTTTGTAAAAAAACATTCCAAATATCATGATAACCACTTTATGATCATTGAGTAAATGAGTAGACTAATTAACACAGAATGTATTAAGTCTGCTAAGCACATTTGTAAACAATTCTTTTTTGTCATGGTCGAACAAAAATAAGTACTTTGTTCCAATATTTGAAAAACTGATCGAACATAGAATGTCATGGTCAAGTAGAAATTTAGAGAAAATACCCGTACGAATCCGATGATACACGGATGACTCTAAGCTGATGAACAAAACGGTCGTAGGATTTTATACTGAACAAACAGACTCAGAAATATGTTACCGTTTACCATATCGCAACACTAGCTTTCAGACAATCGGTGAAAACATATCAATCGACAGCCAGAAATCGTATTAGATCAGACGTCGGCGCTAGTATTGTTCTGACAACGAAGATTTTCGGCAAATTACATGTACACAACACGATCGCATACGAACCTCCAAACAAGAGCATCAAAAATACAAATATTTTATTTAGTTGCTTGACAGCATTCAACAAGGCAGGTTGATGTCGCTTTGTTAAAGAAATTGCAAACACAATTTGAAAAAACAAAAAACAACTTGCAAAAGCAAGAGCATAATTTACAAAAACAACGGACACTCTAAATAATTTTCTAGAATGCATAACAATGAAAGTAAATAAGTTAATCTTGTTTCATACTTTTTTTGTACATTTTAATTAGAAATGTTGTTTCTATTTGAAGAAATTATCATTCTTAAGTACATTGATTACACATTGTTTATAAATATTCGCATTTTACAGTAATGCAATTTAATCTTCAAAATTAAAAATAACCAAATATTTTTTTCAGTGCTATTTCAATGAAAAAATGCCAATAGTGTGTGGGTAGTGGTGATTTTTTTATCTGCCTCTCTATCCGCCGGTATATGATTTACATCATATCAGGCCAATCGTAAATAATCGGTAACTAAAGAACGATTGTACTTGCTTTAAGGAAGCTTGAGTTATTCTGAAGAGCATTAAGCCATTCGATAAAACAGGGGCTGAAATGAAAATATGGGCGACGCTAACAAAGTTAGTCGAGGCAAGTTGAGATTAGTATCATGATAGATGAAATTTTCGTGCTCCGCTTGTGACGCTTATAAAAGTAGATCTACTTTAAATGTGGAGATCCACAGCACGCGTTCTACGCTTTCTCGCATTCTATGCGTCTTTCAAAAAAGTTACAATCACAAAAGCGTAGAATGCTTAAAGTAGATCTCCTTTCTACTTTTATAAGCGTCACAAGCGGCGCACGAACATGTAATTTGAAGCGTATATTGCCAGACGAATAGAATGCAAGAACGCGTGGAGCTTTAATGTTGGACGCAACAACCATAATTAAACACGACTAAATGAGAATTTCTCACAATAAAAATTTCAAATGTTAACTTTTTTTAACAACACCCCATTAAATGCAACCCTATACACAAAACTGACAACCAGATGTCGCTGCCACACAAAACAAATGTCAATTTGCTAAACAGCCCAACGAGAAAAAAATTGCAGGTTAGACAACTTTTCAAAAAAATAATTCTTTTTGTCAAAAAATTGTAATTTCTTCGTGCAGGGTGAATTTTTTCACAGGTAAAAAATCGACAATTTTCTTAAACATCCATGTAATAAATTAACAAAAAATATGCAGAAATTGTTTTTAATCAACAACAAAATCAAAGTGAATGAAAATTTTATAAAAATTGTGAAAGAAATGGCAAAATAACAGATATAAATAAACAGCTTGAAGTTTGACCCCCCCAGTTGAAGAGATAGAAAATGAAAAAGAGTTGAAAGCGATTACGACAAGGGTTAAAAGCCGGTGGGGTTTATTAATAAAAGTGAAAAGTGTGAATTAGTTTATAAATAAAACAATAATTTTATTACAAAATATACACAACTTAGGAAAAGTTTTAATTAAATCTTTAATTACTTTTCTCGTTCATTTTAGTAACAAACAAAAATGCCAGAACTTACTGAAATTAAAGCCGATGCCCCCACAACCTCTGCTGCTCCCGCTGAGGCTAAGGCTGTTGAAGATGTTCGCGTAGAAGATGACGGCAGTGATAGTGACTCTGAGGACACCATTCCCGAGTTGGAAGATGCCGGTGCTGGTGCTACCCAATTGGGTGGTGGTGCCACCGGTTTGCCCGTTGACCTTGTCTCCAAGGCCAAGCAATCTCGCGGTGAAAAGAAAGCCCGCAAGATTATGCTCAAATTGGGTTTGAAACAAATCCAAGGTGTCAACCGTGTCACCATCCGCAAATCAAAGAACATCTTGTTCGTCATCAACAACCCCGATGTCTACAAGAACCCCCACAGTGATACCTACATTGTCTTCGGTGAAGCCAAAATCGAAGATTTGTCTCAACAAGCCCAAGTTGCTGCTGCTGAGAAATTCAAGACCCCCGAAGCTGCCGGAGCTGCTGATACCATTGGTACAACCTCCTCCGTTGCACCCATTGCCGAAGAAGACGAAGAAGAAGTTGACGAGACCGGTGTCGATGAGAAGGACATTGAGTTGGTCATCAATCAAGCCAATACTACCCGCGCTAAGGCTATTAAGGCACTTAAGAACAATAACAATGATATTGTCAATGCCATTATGGAACTGACGATGCTTTAAATTCTATTTTCTTATCGCTCTAAACTAAGAAACCCCCTCCCCCCAAATTTTAAGCTAGAGAGTAGAGTTTAATGGCCTGCATTTTAAGTTTAGTACCCGCCTCAGCAAAAACTACAACAACAATGTAATCAAATTTTTTTAATTATATTATTAATTATAATATAAAGAAAAACAACAACAACAACTACAAATTAATAATACAGACTTTTTTCGTTATTACAAAATTTTTGAAAGTTATTTAGTATAGTCTTTCGCTTGGACTTGATTCTAAGTTGTAAAGCTAGGCTTATTTAATATAACAACTATATATTTAAAAAAAAAAAACTTTGGTATTTGCTTTTATTTTATTTTTGTCTTATAATTTGTTTATTATATTTCAAGACAAGAGTTTAAGAAGAAAATTAAAAGGTTTAAGTAAAATAAAAACAAAAAATATATATTTTTCAGTTAACAACAACTTAAAAGTAATTTTTGAAAAAAAAATCCCAAAAAATATGCAAGGGTTTTTATTTGGTTTTTGAGTTTTAAGAAGGTCTAATACCTAAATAAATAGAAAATGAAAGTTGTAGTAAAGCAGCACATGTGATGGACAAATTGATGAGTCATGGAATTTCGTTTATACTTTAGTATGTTGTTAGTGAGATATACCAAATCTAAAATCTTGAAATTTCATTAATTATGTTAACTAACTAACATCAGACATGCTTTAAGAAGATCGCTATTTAAAAACAGCAAAATCGATCCAACAATAATGGAAATATCAACCAAAATGCGAGACAACCTCTGAGAATTTTATAGAAAATAGCGTGTTTGTGCATGCTTTGATAAAAAGCGGAAACAACATACAGCTTCATAATGTGCAGATGTTTGTAACACCCAATATTTGTCCTAGACCCAGCCTTAACTATACCAATCGGCACAGAATCACTTTCTGAGTCGATTTATCTATGCCCGTTGCCTGAGTAAACCTTGTGCGCACCCCCCGCCTCATTTGACATCACTTTAGTGTCAAATGAGGCGGGAGGTCGATTGAGTCGTCCATATAAATTTTGTTATCAAAACACAGGTCGCAATTTTTGAGATAATTCAATGAAATTTGGTACATGATCTTCTATTGCATCAGGGACGAAACATATTGTTAATGGTTAACGTACAACTGGACTCGCCGAATAGGGCTTTTAAGTTCATTATTATGTTTAATATACTCGTATCTGGACAAAAAGTTGCAAAACCAGGTTATTTTCTAGCCTTGATGTCCCTTATGAACTTTATAATTATAGGACCTCATTTGTCCCTAGGTCCTCAAAATTTGACTTAAATGTCCACAATTTTATTCAACAATACATGGATATCTGAGGCAAGGTACAATTCAACTTAAATATTTACTATTAAAACAAAATCACACTTTATTTTTGTAACAGCTGTAGGATATATAGTCGGACTCGCCCGACTATAATTACAAAAACAACACGTTCCGTAAAAAGTTATGTGTTGTTATTTTCTAAGAACTTAGAATACCATCTCTAAGGATATAAATAAGAACCTATAAAAAACATAATTTTTCCTTTTTTAAAAGGTACTTTTGGAATATTTTACCTAGAAATATAAAATTAACCATAGCTTTCTGGTAATTTTTCGTTCTTCAAAATTTAATTTTCAAAAATATTTTATAAAAGTATAGGTACTTTCTTTTTCTTTAAAATTTCTTTAATATTGGTACTTTTTCGGGTTATAAATCGGATAGGTGATCATGCACTTATATTGCCGGATTATCTTACGTGTGTTTAGAGAAACTTCAATAAACGATCTATAGATACCTTTATATAGAAAGTTTTAGCGCCGGACTTAGTTAAATCAATATTATTATATGGTCTCCATCAGAATTAAGTTTTAAGAAACTCTACCAGTATGAATTGAGTTTAAACTAGATTATATCCTGAGTATTATATGGTCTTCATACACATAACCTCACTCTAGGGTAAAACGAAAGTGCCCGTTTAATGCAAAACAACTTTGAAACTGTCGTACGAAGTAATCCATGAAACTAGTGCTAAAGAAATGACGCGAGAGTTATTTTACAATTCAGACCCGAATCACGACTTAATATACAAACTAGAAACATTGCACTTTATTAGAAACATAGATGCAAGCACGGATTAAACGAAAACCTATAAAAGAGGTCTTTTTGGTACATTTTTTTTCTATGAAAGGTACCTTTTGTATTTTCTATATTTTTTCGGAATTTTAATTAAATGGCTAAGCAGGGAACCTTTAAATACTAATTAAATATTGAGCCAAAAAAACAACAACTTACAAAAACGTAATTACGATGAAACGAAATGGAATTGCTTCTTTTTTTTCTTACGATTTACTTTTTTGTTGGAATACCTTTTTTCGATCATTGCATAATTGAATGCGTAAACGTAATCGAAATGCAGAATAGGGGCGATTAAGTTCTATGTGGATAAAACTCCGTTGCCTTTATGCAACCCAGAAACAGATACACATGCAGACATATATGATGCTTTAGGGCTTATTATTCTTCAACTGATACTTTTTGAATCGGTAATAATATTATACCAAAATAACGTCACGCAACGTACCGATTAAATCTAAGATCTATAAGAGATGGCTTGATGGTACTTTCCAGTAAAAAATAATTTTATTTCATACTTTATAAACTACAACTTAGGATAGGTTAAGAAGGGTTGTACAACGTAAAAAAAACACACTAATTCCCTCGACAAAACCTAGTAGGTTGCGAGGGTTAAGTCCCGCAATTTCCCCCAGTTTGCCGTGGAACCTTTTTACTAGCCATTGGCAGATAATATGCTAGATTCGTCTCTTCTTCCTCCTCAACTTACTACATCTTAATCACATCTAAAAATTACATATTATTCACTTTAATAAACCAATTATTTCCTTGCAAATGAAAACTTTAGTTAAAAGTGAGGAAAAATATGCAGAGAGATGATGATGAAGTACATCAAGATTTGATGAAAAACCAATGAAATTTTCCTAAGAGTGTCATTAAGAAAATGTGTTTTATTTTTGACATCCAAATATCTGATTTTTAGCGCTTCTAAAACTGAGATTAGATATAGTTCAGAGTTGCCAAATATGAATAACTTTCCTTCAATGACTTGCTAATATAAAATTCAAAGTTTTTTTAACCCGAATTTGAAGCACTTCCAGTTACTAGTTCTGGTGAAAATACTTCATCTTTTTACACACTTTATTTGAACATATTATGATGAAGGGCATATATAAATTCGGTTGCAACCGATTATAGAACTCATACTTGTTTTATTTTTTTTCATTAGAAAAGGTTTTTAAACTCAAAGTAATCTTTAGCGGTTAATGTGAAATTTTGTCGATAATAATAAACTTGTGTTTATTTTGAAAATAAAAACCTCAACACACCGGAAAATTGTGGGTTTTAATTAGTTGACAATTTTACTATCACTAAACAGTAAAGTTTTTAAAAGTTTTTCTTAAAGTATTCGATATATTATTAAGTAGTATTAAGGTTTATGAGACAATGTTTAAATATTAAATAAAATAAATAACAACAAGTTTTAATATTTGCATATAAACTACTTTTATTAAGGGGATATACAAAAAAAATTTGGACACAATATATATATTTAGTAATAAATAAAAAAATTAATTTATTTCATTCTTTTTTGACAATTTAAAATATTTTAGTTTTTATTAAAGTTAAGTAAATATTTTTGTATATTAAAAACTAACTACAAACAAAATGCTTTTACAAAAATTTCTTATTACTAAAATAAATAGTTAATTAAACCCAGATTCCAACAACAAAAAAATCCAACATTTTTAATAAAATATGGGTCTAAGAGATTCTTTATTTAAAATATAAAACTTTAAGAAAAAATTGACCAGATTTGCTACACAAAAATTTTTAGTAAAAATATATAAAAATTCAAAATAAATAAATTATAAATAAAAATTTAAAAACAAATGTCTTTCGCTTTTTTTTAAGAAAATTTTACACAAAAAACACCCAATCTAAATAACTAAATAAAATTATGTATATAAATATGTTACTAATTTAAGTACTTGGGTACTTTTCTTTCTTTTAAAAGTTAATGGACCTGTTTGTTGTTTTAGACTTAAATTAAGTTATTAATAAGAAAATCGTTTTAAACGTTGAAATGTTTACGAAATATGTATTAAGTTTCTAATTTTAGCATACGAGCTTGACTTCTAGCTTGTAAATGCATATCAGCCGGTGCTTGCATCCAGGGTTCACCATCAGCCTGCATGGGACAAGTAGTTTTAACTACCAGCTGTGTTAAATGGAAGCTAATTAGCTCTTAACTTTTGCCATTTATAAGTTCAACTTACCTTTATATTTTTAGCTTGACCAATTCTTACCGGCTTACTAATGCCCATTTGCAATTGGGCAATATGGAAAGAAGAGACAATACCAAATACTTCCATAGTTCTATCCGAAATGGAATTGATAATTTTCACCGAATCATCGGCATTACTAAGTTCTGAAATAGTTTTCAAACGAAAGAGGTAAAATAAAGCAGATTTATTTCATAGAAATCGTGACAAAACGTCAACCTAATACATACCACATAATTTACAACCAGCACCCCATGAATCAATATTTAGGAAGACAATCGATTGTAATTCTGGCAATTTAACTAATTCATTATCTAAATATAAATCGATTTTTTGCTCTAATCCCTCACAATCACGTTGCACTATTTGTTGAGTGCCAAAACCGAAATAGATTAACTGTAATTAAATCTTTATCAAATAACTTCGTTTCTTTTAAAATCTCTTCACACTATACCTTATTAAATATCCTACTACTTAAGACATAAAACTTTGACTCTCTAGTCTTGTGGAAGTTATAAGTGACTAATGCATCCACGCCCACACTAAAGTAATTATAAACATGTACCGTTTTAATGGGTTGCCTTTGTATGGGTAAACGATAGTGTAGTTTTTCGATTTTTAAGTCGAAACGATCAAGATTTATCGAACGTGCTTTTCTAATCTGTAATTGAAGTTTGTTAACTTGTATTAAGATCAATTTATATGAACATATATTTGGTAAACATACATTTCTAAGGATTTTCACCGGATCTAGTGTGGAAGGAGGTTCTGCTCCCCATCCCAAAATGCGTGAGAGATCATTTCCAGTGCCCAAGGGCATTATGGCAACTGCGGGTATTGGCTGAAAATAAGAAAAGGAATTCAGAAGGACGAAATGTAATTGTAAAACATTGTTATTGTTTTAAACTGAATGAATAAGTAACTATCCTTCTATAGTTATACATCTATCTATCTGTCTATCTATATATCTATCTATCTATCTATCTATCTATCTATCTATCTATCTATCTATCTATCTATCTATCTATCTATCTATCTATCTATCTATTTATCTATCTATCTATCTATCTATCTATCTATCTATCTATCTATCTATCTATCTATCTATCTATCTATCTATCTATCTATCTATCTATCTATCTATCTATCTATCTATCTATCTATCTATCTATCTATCTATCTATCTATCTATCTATCTATCTATCTATCTATCTATCTATCTATCTATCTATCTATCTATCTATCTATCTATCTATCTATCTATCGAATTTTACCACTTACCTTAATATTGAGAGTATATATTGTATTCAGCACCCAACCTATGGTGCCATCACCACCAGCCACCAAAACTCGACATGGCCTGGGACTAGCTTTTGCCGCCCATTGCATAGCATCTTGCGGACCACGTGAACCCAGTTCCATAACTTGCAACGGATGTAAATATCCACGTAGCAATGATACAACATCTGAGCCGGTACTGCTACCCGACTTCGTATTGGCGATCACAATTAATGGTTCCCAATTCTCAATAGTTGGTGGTTTTATACCGGCCAAATGCAAACGAACCGATTCACGTGTACGTGCCGCCACTATACAATAGGGTGGAAATATCATATCACGAAATTCCCCAAAATCACATTCACCACGCATATCGATACGTTTATAGCAGTTGTTGTGGTAGCAGCGATGACACCAAGCACAACGCCATCCGCTCAGGCCCACCTCTTCCACTTCATCGCCGCAGGCATCACATACAGCACTCAACGGCAGATTACCTTTGACCCATAAATGTCGCATAGATTTTTCATTTCGTACCCATTTCTCTTTACACTTAAACAGTTTATCCGCCTTACGCGTACAAGACCTCGAGGTGTGTGAACAAATGCCACAGCAATCACAGAAAACACCCGCCGAGGGTGTTAATAAGATTTCGCATACGTTACAATAACATGCCTAGAATGTTAAAACATAAGAGAAACAACAACAACAACACACAAGTACACAATCAATAAATTATTTACTGATGATTTAATTCATTTATACCAAAAATATAGCTTACGTTTAGATATAATAATACTCACTCTATCTAATATTTTAATGGATTTCCAGCCATGTTTACTTTTACCGGGTATACATATAACATCCTCAATCAACAGGCTACGACAAAATACAAATAAGGCACCCAATGCAAATAAGGAACCAATTAAGGCCTCTGGACTTAACTCAAAAGTTGCCAACTCCATGGTCTTTAGTGCGCCGTCCACTTTCTTTAACTATAACTTTATGCCGACACACTTCTTTTATTTAAAATCTTTTCTGAAATGATGTTTCTTTTATAAAACTTTCAACGAAATTTAATATTAAACATTTTATACAATATTTTTTTCAGAATTTAAGCAAATGAAACGGATAAAAATCAATAGAACTTTGTGCAATTACAACAACACGTCGTATATTTTGATGTTTTTTTGTTATGACAGTTGTAGTCAAGGCGAATTAAGATAAGGTGGTTTTATTTAATCAGCTGATTATTTTTATCAAAAAAGGTTCGTTATATTTTTTATTATTTATGTAAAAAATGCCGAAATAACAGCAAGCATTTTGTAAGCAACTATTTAGTTGTTATAATAATAACAATAAGTATGATTCATTCTGCTAACCCCAGCATCCGTGCATAGCCTCTAGACGATAGTATACAATATTACCACTAGCCGACCTAACACCACCCCCTAGGCGACTAGTAATTTCAATATTGGCATATCCTCCTAAAGAGATATACAATTGAAACTTTCTTGTGGGCAATTTTCCCTCTAAGAGGGGACCCTAATGATGTTTTCTCTTTCTTAAAAAAAAGAGGTTCTTTGAAACAAATTAATCATTATTTTTAGTATTTACATTCAAAACAACAGATATGTCATATCCAATAACAAAATTATATATTTTATTATTAAAAAAAAAACAAACTCAAAATTTTTCTAAATAAGCAGAAAATCAAAGAGTTTGCAAACTCGCGAAAAAAAAAACGCTGAATTTTTCCTTCAAACAGATTTTGTTTGATGTGCCATTTAAAATATACATGTTTGACGTCCTAGCATATTCTGGTTTGTCAAACAGCAATATATTCTTTTCCTATCACATATATGTAGCAAACACTTTTATGTTTGAAGTAAAAGCAGCGACCAAGGTATATGAATTTTATAAGGTAGAGTCATCGGCGAATTCAGAATACCGAGCGAATTGGTTATATTTTTTTTATATGTAGTTTGACATTGAGCCTGCACTTGAAGGCGAATTGGCTGTCAGGGAAAAATGTCAAAAACAGCTGACAAATAAATCAAAGCGAATTTTTGTTAAACAAAAAATGTTTATAAATTTGAATCTGTTTGTAATTTAATTTGATGTTTTTAAAAATAAAACTAATTTCGTGTAGTATTATTATTGGTTTTAAAACTTAAACGAATTTAACAGCATAAATTTTGTCTTTAATCACAAATTTGACATTAACAAAATGAAAACAAAGTTTAACATTTACAAAATGTAAACAAAGTTTGACATTAATTCTACACCACCGCGAAAAATGAGCATAGTAGCAAAAAACGATCAGCTGTTCTGATAACACTACCTTATAATTAATATATCTTGGCAGCGACTCTCAATTACTTTTCAGCGATTTTCTAAAATATATAACATTGTCAACACTTATGACACGCTCTTTCCAACTGTCAAACTATTTTTTTGTTCTCTTTAAATTGTTGCGATTCCACGTGCATTTTACTACACGCTATTATTTTTCTAAAAAATTCTTAATCAACGGGGTTTTACTCAAATTTTTCAATAAAACTTAGCAAATTTCAGTCCAATAAATATGGGACGCAAAGCAGAATATAGTGAAAAGCCCAAAAAGGGACCTGGACGTAAGGCACGCAAACAAGGTCCGCCAACATTCACCAAGAAAACATTTGGTAAGTAGAAACAAAAAATGCTTGCAGAGAAAAAAAGCGATTTCTAAATTTGAATATATCTTGCAGCACCCATGGAAGAGGAGGACAAAAAGTTGACACATCGTCAAAAGCAACGTTTGGCCAAGAGGACACAAAATAAGGCGATCATAAAGCAAAAACAAAAAATCGCTAAAGAAAATAAAAAGAATAAACAAAAACAAAAAGAATATCACAGTGATAGTGAAGAGGAGAATGAGTTGTTGAATGCCACCAATGGAGCAGCCGAAGATTCAGAAGAGGAATTAAGTGAAGTTGAAGAAGAGGTGGTGGTTAAGAAGAAGGGTGTTAAGACTAAAGGTTTTACCGATGATAATCAGGAATGGTTAAAACCTAAACAGAATAAGAAGGCGTCCAAGCAATTGATTGAAGAGGAAGCTGAAGACGAAGATGATGACAATGAGGAGGAGGAGGAAGATGATGAAGAAGATGGAGAAGATGAGGAAGAAGAGGAGGAAGCAGATGATGATGAAGAAGAGGAAGATGATGATGAGGAAGAAGTATCTGATGACGATAATGTTGTTAAACTAGGCAAATTGGATGATCTTTCGGATGACGAAGAAGCCAATTCAGATGATGATTTTGATGTATCCGGTGATGAAGATGATGGTGATGATGATGATGACGATGATGATGAAGAGGATGATGATGATTTATTGCCTATTGAAAAGCAAAATAAGAAATTGAAAAAACGTGAAGCTAAAGAAGCTAAATTGGCTGCCGAAGAAATGCAAATGTCGGTGGACCAACAAGATGTTTTCAAATTCCCCGATCCGGAAGAAGAACAAGAATTAACTTTACAAGATGTTCAACAACGTATCAAAGATGTTACCTTAGTATTGTCCGATTTCAATAAATATCGTGACCCCAATCATCCACGTAGTGACTATATGGAGCTGCTGAAAAAAGATTTGTGTTTGTACTACAGTTACAATGATTTCCTAATGGGCAAATTGATGGACATGTTTCCTTTGTCCGAACTTATGGAATATTTGGAAGCATCGGAGGTGGCTCGTCCTTTAACTATCCGTACCAATACCTTAAAGACTAGAAGAAGGGATTTAGCAGCCGCCTTAATTAATAGAGGTGTTAATCTTGATCCCTTGGGCAAGTGGACTAAGGTTGGTTTGGTTATCTACAACTCACAGGTTCCTTTAGGTGCTACACCAGAATATTTGGCTGGTCATTATATGATTCAAGGTGCTTCTTCTTTGCTGCCGGTTATGGCACTTGCTCCTCAGGAAAACGAAAGAATTTTGGATATGTGTTCGGCTCCCGGAGGTAAGGGTTCTCATATTGGTGCAATTATGAAGAATACAGGTGTATTGTTCGCCAATGACTTTAATAAGGATCGTGTTAAGGCTGTTGTAGCCAATTTCCATCGTTTGGGTGTTGTAAATTCCATTGTTTCTTGTGAGGATGGCTGCAAGTTCAGACAAATTATGACCGGTTTCGATAGAATTCTTTTAGATGCTCCTTGCACCGGCACTGGTGTTGTATCCAAAGATCCAAGTGTTAAAACCACCAAATCGGCAGTGGATGTGCAAAGATGTTATAATTTGCAACGCAAACTTCTGCTCACCGCTATTGATTGTACAGATGCCAAATCTGCCACCGGAGGTTATATAGTCTACTCCACCTGTTCCGTTTTGCCAGAAGAAAACGAATGGGTTATTGATTATGTCTTAAAGAAGAGAAATGTTAAACTTGTGCCCACAGGTTTAGATTTTGGTGTAGAAGGTTTCACTAAATACAGACAATATAGATTCCATCCTTCTCTGAACTTGACCAAACGTTATTATCCTCATACCCACAATATGGACGGTTTCTTTGTGGCCAAATTGAAAAAGTTCTCCAATACTATACCCGTAAGCAAAGAACAACAGGAAGAAGATGAGAAACAATTAGATGAAGGTATTGGTACATCTGATGATGGTAAAGTTACCTTGTTAAATGCCGATAAAGAAGAGGAAGATGAAACTCTAGGCGATGATCCTAAGGGACGTAAGAAATTGGGTAAACGTGCTGGTAAACCAACACTAAGCGATTATGAATTGGAAGCTAAAAAGAAGAAAATGGAACAAAGTAAATCCAAATATATAGCCAAGGTATTCGAACCACCCGTTAAGGTGGAGAAAAAGAAAAAGCAACCAGTAGAAGAAGACAAAACTAAGAAACAGGAAAAGCCTGTTGTTCCACAAGAAACACCACAACAGAAGGAAAAACAACCAACAAACAATAAAAAAGCAAAGAAATCAGAAAAGAAACAACAAACTCCAGTAGCAGTAGAAAAACCTTCCCCAGTAGTAGAAAAGAAACAGAAAAATGTTGACAAGAAACCAGTAAAACCCCAAGCTGCTGCTGCCCAAGATAAAACTCAACCAAAACCTAGCAATGGCAAGCAACAAGCTCCTAAAGTTGTGGCAGACAAAAAACAAGAAAAGAACTTCGAAAAGAAAAACGATAAACCACAGGCTACCAATGGTCAGGTAAAACAACAACAACAACAGCCCAATAAAAAATCTGCCAAACTATCTAAATCCCTAAATAACTCGCAAGATCTGGATGATATGGCTCCACTATTAGAAGGTAAACCCATTAAAAAACAAAACCAATTAAAACAAAAATCCAAACAAATTGGTAAATTGAAACAGAATAAAAATAAAAAACAAAAATAGTTAGTGAAATGCTGGTTTTAAGGCATCTCCGAAAGAAAAACAATAGAAATTTATTGATATATATTTTTTTAAAAACTTGTTTATTATAAATAATAAAAATATATAGTTTTATTTTAATAACTTTTTACATTAAGCTAAACAAATTTAACAATGTACCTTCTTTTGCAAAAAAGGTATAAAATAAAAATTGTTTTAAAAAAATAAAGAAATCTTCAATGTTTATTTAGCAACTGCGTAAAATGGCCTGCAAGATGTTGGTGATTAGATATAGTGAGTTAAATTGTTAATATTGTCTTCACTTTAAACTTTGAAATACTGGTCCAGAGTACCAATTGTAATCTAGAAGTCAACATACTATGATATAAAAAAAATCCATTTTTTCAAACTTTTGTTTTAAGTAGATGATGTTTTTTAAAGATATTAATTTCAAAATTATTCTAAATTTGAATATATTTTTAAACTTTAGATTAAAACTTAAAGTTTTGAATATAACATAAGTCCGGAGTTTTTTAAGTCTAAAAACGAAAATGTTAAACAACAGCTTTTTGATTAGCTTCTTTTATTTTATCAATTTTAGACCATAACTTTTGCATTTTTAATTAATTAATTATTAATTTTATTCTGTTTTTTATTTGAATATTTTAAATATGTTTTGACCTTTGCAAATTGTTAATGTTTTTATGCAGTTTATGAATTCAAAATGCAATTTTAAATTATTAAATTATTTTGTTATACAAGAGTATCTATATATAGATATATAAATAGATAGATAGATAGATAGATAGATAGATAGATAGATAGATAGATAGATAGATAGATAGGTAGATAGATAGATAGATAGATAGATAGATAGATAGATAGATAGATAGATAGATAGATAGATAGATAGATAGATAGATAGATAGATAGATAGATAGATAGATAGATAGATAGATAGGTAGATAGATAGATAGATAGATAGATAGATAGATAGATAGATATATAGATAGATAGATAGATAGATAGACAGACAGACAGACAGACAGACAGACAGACAGACAGACAGACAGATAGATAGATAGATAGATAGATAGATAGATATATATAAATAGATAGATAGATAGATAGATAGATAGATAGATAGATAGATAGATAGATAGATAGATAGATAGATAGATAGATAGATAGATAGATAGATAGATAGATAGATAGATAGATAGATAGATAGATAGATAGATAGATAGATAGATAGATAGATAGATAGATAGATAGATAGGTAGATAGATAGATACATAAATAGATAAGTAGATAGATAGATAGATGGATGGATAGATGGATAGGTAGATAGATAGATAGATAGATAGATAGATAGATAGATTGATAGATATATAGATAGATAGATAGATAGATAGATAGATAGATAGATAGATAGATAGATAGATAGATAGATAGAAATATAGATAGATAGATAGATAGATAGATAGATAGATAGATAGATAGATATATAGATAGATAGACAGACAGACAGACAGACAGACAGACAGACAGACAGACAGACAGACAGATAGATAGATAGATAGATAGATAGATAGATAGATAGATAGATAGATAGATAGATAGATAGATAGATAGATAGATAGATTGATAGATAGATAGATAGATAGATAGATAGATAGATAGATAGATAGATAGATAGATAGATAGATAGATAGATAGATAGATAGATAGATAAATAGATAAATAGATAAGTAGATAGATTGATAGATGGATAGGTAGATAGATAGATAGATAGATAGATAGATAGATAGATAGATAGATAGATAGATAGATAGATAGATAGATAGATAGATGGATAGATAGTTAGTTTGTTAGTTAGTTAGTTAGTTAGTTAGTTAGTTAGTTAGTTAGTTAGTTAGTTAGTTAGTTAGATAGTTAGTTATTTAGATAGTTAGTTCGTTTCAAAGAAGGATGTACATATATACATAAAAACAAGTAGGAAAGTTTAGTCGGGCATGGCCGACCATATGATACCCTACACCATGAGTATATTTTTACAATTTTTACTTTTATAAAATTTTAATTTTTTGTAAAGAAACTGTTGAATATTACCATAATTCCAAAATATTTAAGCCATTTATTGATAAAAAACTAAAATTTCTAAATGAGGCTTTATATAGGACAAAATTTGGGCCGATCCTCGGTAAATTTGGGAAAAGGATATATTTCTAAATAACAGTTAGTTTTGTTGAGTTTCATTGCGATACAAATGGTTACAAGTCAATTTTAGACGTTTAAGTCATTTTTTGAAGGGGGGTTTGTATGGGGGCTAGGGTCAAATATAGGCCGATCCTTACGAAAATCTGCAGTATCATTTATACTTATATAAAACTTATTTGTGCCAATTTTTAGAGAGATAGCAGAATATTTGACGTAATTATAGCATAAAAAGTTCAAATCGGGAGGTACGGTTGTATGGGGGCTAGGTGAAATAATGGACCGATTTCAACCATTTTCAATAGGCTTCGTCCTTGTGCCAAAAACATGCTTGGTCCAAATTTCATCAAATTATCTTGAAAATTGCGGCCTGTACCTTGCGCACAAGGTTTACATGGACAGCCAGCCAGCCATCGACTCAAAAAATGATTCTGAATCGATCGGTATACTTTAAGGTGGGTATTGGACCAATATTTTTGTATGTTACAAACATCAGCACAAACGTATAATACCCTCCCCACTATAGTGGTGTAGGGTATAAATACACTAGTGCTTCAGATGGGAATCAAAACCAAATAAATTATGAATAACTAAATAATGTCTTAAAGAGATTAATATAGGTATTTAAATCTTAATTCATTAATAAATAATAATTTTTTAACTAGTATGATTTGTTATTAATATTTTTTAATAGAACACTTAATAGAACATAACATTTTTCAATAGGTTTTACCTACCTGATATTCTATGTGAAGATTGATTCTTATTTAAGTATTCTTTTTAAAATAACTTTTATTATTTAATTTTATCAGCTTAAAACAGCTTGAAAATACTACTACGTCATACTTGAGAGTGAATTTGTTTATTTAAAAATCACTTAACATAATAATATTCTTTTAAAAGAATATATTCTTGAATTAACAAAACAGCAGCTACTACTGAAAATAATAAATAAAAATACTTGTTTTCCAAGTCTTCATTTTTCTATTTTTTTTTTTATTTATTTATGTTTTTAATCTTTTTTTGTTTTGTAATTTATACATAAATAAAAAGTTAAGCAGCACTTCGGATGAATGTTCTTGTATGTAATCTGAAGTCATCTTCATTTCATTTTCTATATTTTATTATAAGCATTTGTCATACTAAACATTCAGTGTATGTAGAAATAATAATAATACTTTTATCCTTTTATTCTGAATTTTAAGAGACTTTCAACCATTCGCACTTGTTTTTGTAAAATGGACGCTTGGCTGGTGTTTGCTCATTTAATGTGCTGTACAAGTAGTTGGGATGTAGTTTGCATTTTCTTTTATCCACACTTCTCTGCATAAGAATAAGTTCATAATAAAGTTGTTGTTATATCAACGATGTTGTTGTGATATATATTTTATGCACATTGTTGCAACTTCATAACTGGAAGAAATGTATGAAATACACATGGATGTAGCAAGTTATTTGAAAGAGTAATTTCATTTGTCCTGACTAAATAAATAACTAACTAACTAACTAACTAACTAACTAACTAACTAACTAACTAACTAACTAACTAACTAACTAACTAACTTACTCACTAACTAACTAACTAACTAACTAACTAACTAACTAACTAACTAACTAACTAACTAACTAACTAACTAACTAACTAACTAACTAACTAACTAACTAACTA
>NC_060954.1:42124431-42125962 GCF_022045245.1 Lucilia cuprina
GTTCAGTTCTAGTTCAGTTCTAGTTCAGTTCTAGTTCAGTTCTAGTTCAGTTCTAGTTCAGTTCTAGTTCAGTTCTAGTTCAGTTCTAGTTTAGTTCTAGTTCTATTTTAGTTCAGTTTTACATCAGTTCTACTTTATTTTATTTCAAAAATTTATTATTGCAAACCACTGTGTACTGTCTGCACCAAAGTACAAGCATGTTTAACAGAATTAATTACAATTTTTTTATTTAATTTAATTTTAAAAATATTTTTCTACTCAAAAACTATTTCTGCAAAGCGATTTTTCCACAAAAAAAAATATTTCATGTGACCCTATCAATATATATTCTACATTTTTATGCATTTTTTAAATAGCTGTTGGCTATTTTATTTAAAATATATTTATTTGTTAATTAAAATAATTTATATGAAATAAATTTTGTTAAATAAAAAAACAGTGCTTCTTTGTGAAATTTTTGTTTCAAACATATTAATTAAATATTTTATAATAAATATTTTTGAAGACTTTTTCAGAGAAAAAAAACGCAGATTTATAATTTAAACTATTTTATAATGGCAGCTTTAGCAGATGCAATAATTACCACAAGAGGTACCATTTATTCTACTTACATATATATGTATGTATAGTATCTATCAGAAATGTGTGAATGTTCTGTCGAACTAAGGCATTTCAGATATCGACCTATGTAACGTTACCCCTATATTTACATGAATGCAACCAAGAAGTATTTGAATATTATATTAAAATATGTATTTAGAAATAACAGATATATTTCCAAAATAAATTTCAATTCTGCCTCTACTGTGGAGTATCACACTAAAATAAGTTATAATGAAAAATATTTTATAATTACATATTTTTTTTCGTTACAACTTTTAATTATTATTTAATAAACTGACAAAGTGTAAATTGTTATTACATACATATGTGTAAGCAAATATAAATACATATGTTTTGTTGTTTTTTTAGTGTAATTATTAGTAATTTGTATGTACAAAATATCAAATAATTCGACAACTAATAATATATGTCGAATCATTTTGCAGTGAGTAAAACTTAAAAAAAATATTTGCAAACAATTTTAAAACTATTTAATACCATTTGATTATAAACTGGTGGCGCAACAATGCGAAATAAATATTGAAATATTTTAAACCAAATAACATATGTATTGTATGATTATTAGGGGGTTTGCAAAATAACTAAATTCATCTGACACATTCATAAATGAGAAAGATCCGACTCATCCAAAGAGAAATATCAGCTTACATTTAATATTAAGACAACAATCATTACTCTGTGGGATTCCATTCCCTTCAACACAGTTTTAGTTCAGTTATAGACCAGTTCTTGTTCAGTTCTAGTTCTAGTTCAGTTCTTGTTCAGTTCTAGTTCTAGTTCAGTTCTAGTTCACTTCTAGTTCTAGTTCAGTTCTAGTTCAGTTCTAGTTCAGTTCTAGTTCAGTTCTAGTTCAGTTCTAGTTCAGTTCTAGTTCAGTTCTAGTTCAGTTCTAGTTCAGTTCTAGTTC
>NC_060954.1:42126062-42128163 GCF_022045245.1 Lucilia cuprina
TGAACTAGAACTGAACTAGAACTGAACTAGAACTGAACTAAAACTGAACTAAAACTGAACTAGAACTGAACTAGAACTGAACTAAAACTGAACTAGAACTGAACTAGATTTGAACTAGAACTGAACTAGAACTGAACTAGAACTGAACTAGAACTGAACTAGAACTGATCAGAACTGAACTGAACCAGAAGTGACGAAGAGTTTTTAACAAAATTACAATTCATTAAGTGGAAGTTTTGTATCTAAAATATTTGTGTTCTGTCCCACTGTGCAATGACAATATGTAAGTAAAGCACCAAAAGTATTTACGTCTGGGTAATTGTTTTTTTATCTTTGTGTACTTTTTTATAATTTTATTTTATCAAATTAATATTTAAAATGCTTCTTTTTTATTCTTCAGCCAATTTATCTAATAAATAGTTTATACTGTGAGATTAATGTCTTTGCATTTATTTGAAATTGATTTTTATTGTTTTTGCTAATTTGTTAATAATACCTTCATACGTCTCAATTACCGTCTAAACACATATTTTCTGACATGTTATGAATGATTTAGTTTGACATGTTGAATATTAAAGTCAAGTAGCTGTCTGTCTTGCTGTAGTCAAACAAATTTTATTTATAATATTGATTGATAATGATTATAATTTACGATAACTTTAATGTAGACTATACATATGTAATTAATGGGATGTTTAAGAAGATTAAATTATTAATTTACTTTAAATGATTTAAAGAAATTCGTGTAGAGTTTATAATTACTAGGGAATGGATTGCTAATTAATAAAGTTGACTTAAGAATTATTACGCAATTTAAAATTAAAGATCTTTAAATATTAAGAAATTTCTTCTTGTTTCTCCAAAGATAACTATTTATTTTCAAGAATATTTTAGCAGATCATTGCTGGAAGTCCAGTGCTTTAATTTAAACTCTAATAGTCGTCCAACTTGTGTTCTTGTTATATTAAATTATTTCTAAAACAATTTAAACAAAACACTTATATAAAATATACATAAAGAAAACCTTTAATTGTGTTTAATATTAGTATTCAACTCATTAAAAGTTATAATTGATTTCCTTTATTTTGAGTGTCAAAGAACTTTCAATATTTTTTTATGTGTTTCAAAACAGTTTAATTCTAGTAGCATATTACTTTTTACGAGCATATGAAATATTTATTTATTTATTTATTTATTTATTTATTTATTTTTAATCAAATGAGCTATAAATTTAGTAATAGTTTTTCCTTTTCTTTTTCCTTAAATGAAATAAAAACAGAAATAAATTCACATTATTTCTAATATTAACGCTGAACAGTGGAGTTAAAATCAAATATTTCGGCATTTTAACAACTTTCTAATAACAGAAAATTTCAGAAGACTTAGCAATTGTATACTAATATTGGCAAGAACTGAACTAGGACTAAACTAGAACTGAACTAGAACTGAAATAAAATTGTACTATTAAGACTATTAATTAAACTGTAGTATAGTCAAAGCTGTAGACTGGGTGAAAAACTATAGATTGGTCTCTAGACAAGACTACAAATTGGTCTATAGTCAAGACTAGAGATTGGTTATAGTCACGACTATAGATTGATCTATAGTCAAGACTACAGATTTGTCTATAGTGTAGACTATAGATTGGTCTATAGTCATGACTATAGATTGGTATAAAGTCAAGACTATAGATTGGTCTATAGTCTAGACTATAGATTGGTCTAAAGTAAAGACTATATATTGGTCTATAGTCAAGACTATAGATTGGTATAAAGTCAAGACTATAGATTGGTATAAAGTCAAGACTATATAGTGGTCTATAGTTAAGACTATATGTTGTCTATAGTCTTGACTAAGACAATCTATAATCAATCTATAGTCTTGACTACAGACAATCTATAGTCTTGACTATACACAATCTATAGTCTTGACAATCTATAGTCTCGACTATAGACAATCTATAGACTTCACTATAGACAATCTAATAACTTTCTAGTCTTGACTATAGACAATCTATAGTCTTGACTATAGACAATCTATAGTCTTGACTATAGACAATCTATAGTCTTGACTATAAACAATCTATAGTCTTGACTATAGA
>NC_060954.1:42128263-42142360 GCF_022045245.1 Lucilia cuprina
TCTATCTATCTATCTATCTATCTATCTATCTATCTATCTATCTATCTATCTATCATCGTTCGTGGTGGCAGATTTCAGCATTTTTTTTTCTAAAATCGACAAAACAAGACTTCATTCTTTGAAATTTCTGTTCGAAGTATAAAGTATTGAGTTACTTATAACTGCGGGTGCCTGTATATTAAATTTTGTTTGTATTCGCATATCCTTAGAGCTTGTGTTGTTAGTTTTTAATAAATGTTAAGCATTCTATGGGATTTCATGGCATTTCAAGTGCAATGACAAAAAAACGTCATACTTGTCGACCACATTTTCTTATTATCATGTTTAGAGTATTCTTTAGATTTAAAGAATACTTAGTATATTATGTGTTCTAAAGTGAAAGGAGAGAATTAATGCATAATTTTTTATGCATGGATTTTTTTTACATAAAAAATTTAATTATAAATAAAAGCAGCAAAGTGTCAAATATTTGTTGATCAAGGTCTTGTCTATTAAATAGTCTATGAGCTAATATATTGATTAGTCTACTGACTAGTTTTTAGACTATACTCTATTGAGTATCTTAGATTAGTCTAATAACTTGACTAAAGACTATACAATGAACTATGGACTAGAGTATTAATTATTCCGTAGGTGATTCTATTGACTTGTCTCTATAAGATTGAAGGTCTAAAATAACATTTGATGTTAGAATAAAAGATAATAGTGGAGAGGTATAGTGGACCTATATTTTGAACATATAGTAAAACATACATACATAAGTAGAATAAAATATCGTATTAGTGTCTGTATATATATATGACATTATCTTTTATTAAAAACCTTAATATATAATTTTAATTTTCTAATAAAACTAGGCTTATGTAGATCGTAAAACTTTATAGTAACATTTTAAATTAGTTATTACATTTTCAATTATTTGATCCATATATTACATTTCTCTGCAGGATTTTCTTTCGCTTCACCGGAACACTGAAAGACCTCAGCAAATTCTTGTATATTTGCCACCGATTGTCTAACTCTTACATCATCACGATCATGACTAATGGGTTGAGGTAGAGAACCACAAAAAAATTGAGCAAAATTTATAAAGAATAATTTTTTTAATGATAAATCTCCATAGACGTGGTCATATTGAGGAATACGATGGGCAAATGTTTGCCACACCAATTGTAAACCATTTACATCAGCCATTCTTTCGTTTAGTGATATCGTGGGAATATATTTGATTAAACAATCCACCGATGATATATAAGAGGTTTTATGGGCCAGTTGTAGACCCATAAGATTAACATTACCCCAGGCATCAAAGAATAGACCATGAGCATCGAATGCATGAGATAATTCATGGGCCATAATCCAACCGACTAGGGAGTATTGCAATACCGGATGTTGGGCATAATGATAGAAGGGTAATTGCAAAAATAGCATGGGCATAATTAACATATTGCGTTGATGTACAAAATAGGGAGCATTACGCAACTGAGAAATATCATCGTTGACATAGTAGGTATCAGTATTAACTAATTCAAGGGAGGGATTGAGTAAAGCTCGATGCTGTTGTAAAGTGCGAAATTTTAACATTTCCAAGTGATTGTAATGAAAATTGTTTTTGATTAAATGCACATCCGCGTAGTAGTGATTGATGTCTTCGTTGTGTAAAGGTAAGTTGCCGATTTTTAACTGCATTAATTTCAATTTATCCTGCAGATATTGCTGTTCTTGGGAAGTTAAAGAGAACTTATTTGCTTGTATATTTTTAGAGAATTCTTGTTTTAATTCTGAGAATATATTATTTAAAATTATCTCGTCCTTAACGCGATTTTTATATACAAATCTATCGTAAATGAAATTTACACCCAATGGAAACATAACATTAGTATGTAGCAGACATTCTCGATCCGTTATAAGGGGTCGTATATCCATTAAATATTGACAAAATCTTATAAAAACATAAGAACCTACAATTTTGGAAGGCGTTTGTTGAATCAGTTCTTGTAGATCGTGAAAATAATTTAAATCTCCTGAAAATTCTATAGGCGTTTCAGGTGGTAGCTCTTGATTTAATAACAATTCAAAATATAAATTCCAATCTATGGCAGGGACCAAGTAAGGAAGATCTTCTAGCAATATAAAATGATCACGTTTCTTATGCTCATATTTTGTATAGAGACCGAAGAGATCTTTATCGAATTCATATAATTCAAGGGCCAATTTTAAATAATTTTTTGTATTATTATGGGCAAATATCAAATCAAATTCTTCCATTATTTGCAAAACTTTATATTTATTTTCGAAATTTCCATTAGCATGTGGTATCTTTAACTCCACTACATATTGCAGAGAATCATTCCAAGCAAATCCTATCGATTCCAACAGAAATATATCCTTAAAACCATATTTTCTTAAATAGGCCACAGCTTTTAACCAATTGAAATTTTTCCATATATTACCCTCTGCCCCAAATACTTGACTCCATTTGAAACTATCACCAAATATTTTATGTACCGGCAACTCTTTCAAATAAGGAGACATAGGCAAATAATAAGATTCTATATTTCTACAAGATAAGAAATATTTCGTTATTTGATTCACTAAATCGGTTATATTTTGATTTTCTCCAATACAGTCATGTTGCAATTCATTTAAAGTTTCAATTAATTTGTCTGCATAATAATTCGATATGGCTCCAAAATTATCCACATGATCGTAATATGGTGCTGCTGTCCAAGAACCACAAGCATAGTCCCAAAAATGTTCACAAGGTTGTGTACTATTCACCATATTTTCCCTGATAATCTCCAGTAAACGCTGATCTATATTCTCTAGACATTCTTGTTTTTCTTCACAGTACATCACTTGTACATGATCGCTTTGTATCGCTTTTAAAAGTTCAATGATTTGAATAAATATTATAAAATTTATTTTTATTAATTTCATTTGTTAATATTTTCGAATTACTGGACGATTTTGTTTGTTAATTAATCTTATGTCTACGAGAGATCGTTTAATACTGTTTTCAAATATTGAAACCAGAAATTTTGTCTTAAAATTTTGATTGATATAGAACATGCTTATACAAACAGACACAATAAATGTGTATGTAGTTCAATGATCATATCATGAAGATCAATACTGACCGGTAAGTGCAAAGTTTGGCACTTGTTTCTTAATTTTAATTCAAAATTAACATATTCATATAAGTTTTTTTTATAAGAATTTATTTGTATATTATTAGTTTCAGCATTTTTGTTTAAATCTTTCCACAAGTTTTTTTCAAAACCAGCTGGTTTTAACAATTTGCCAATTTCAAGCAATTTAATAAAGAAAAGTATTCAAATTTGTTAATTTTTTCCACTTGAAACCTTTTTCAAACATCTCTTATTAAACTCACGTTTTTTTCGGAACTGGTTTTAAATTTAAATATAAATTTTTATTAAATTTCATTATAGATAAAAATGTATTTAACATTTTAATTTTAACCAAATAGTTACCGGTACTAAGTGATAGGCAAAATTAATATAAACACATTCTGATCCAGTTTTTCCCCCAGATTTTATATTTTATTAAAATCTAGTTTATAAACATACGTTTATAAACATACGTATAATTAAAATGAGAATGCCTTTTAAACAAATTATTGACAAATTATTTCAGAGGTACTAACTATAGTTTAGACCAAAAGTAGTTAGCAGGTAACTGGAAAAGTGAATACGAATATGTACTGAAGTGAGCACAACAAAATAGACTATAATATGGACTATAGAATACATTAAAGTATGTTTTATAGAGTATACTATATTCAGGATTATAAAATGTACTATAGTCAGATTTATGGTCTGGACTATAGAATATACTTTAGTCGGGATTATAGAATAGACTACAATTTTGACTTTAGAAGACTATAGTCTTGACTATAGAATAAATTCAAGTCTGAATATACTATATTCAGGATTATAAAATGTACAATAGTCAGGTTTATGGTCTGAACTATAGAATATACTTTAGTCGGTATTATAGAATAGACTACAATTACTATAGTCTGGACTATAGAATATATTCTAGTCCGAACTATAGAATGAACTATAGAATAGACTAAAGTCTGAATTATAGAATAGACTATAGCATAAACATTGGAATAGACTATAATCTGCACTGTAGAACACACTATAGTCTGGACTATAGACGTGACTACAGAACAAACTATAGTTCGGAATATAGAATATACTATATCTATAGTTTGGATTATAGAATAGATTATAGTCTGGACTAAAGAATATACTACAGTATGGGCTATAGAAAAGACTATAGTGTAGACTATAGAATAGAATTTTGTTTGAATTATATAAGAGATTATAAAATAGACCATAGTCAGGACTATAGAATAGAGTATAGAAAGAACTATTGAATAGACTATAATCTGGACTATAGTCTGGATTATAGAATATACTATGGACTAGACTATGTAATCGATTGTCGTCTGGATTATAGAACAAACTATATTCTGGACTATACTATAGATTATAGTCGGTAAAGTAGAATATAGTCCGTACTATAGAATAGTCTAATACAGGCTATAGAATAGTCCAGGCTATGGTCTGGATTATAGAATAGACTATAGTTTTGATTATAGAATAGAATGTATTCTGGACTATAGATTATATTATGTACTTTAGAATATAGTCTGGACTATAGAATATACTACAGTATGGGCTATAGAAAAGACTATAGTGTGGACTATAGAATAGAATTTTGTTTGAATTATATAAGAGATTATAAAATAGACCATAGTCAGGACTATAGAATAGTCTTAACTATAGAATAGAGCATAGTAAGTACTATAGAATAGACTATAATCTGGACTATAGTGTAGAATATATTCCGAACTAAAGAATTGACTATAGCCTGAACTATATAATAGACTGTAGTCTGTACTACGCAATATAGTCTGGCCCATAGATTAGACTATATTCTGGACTATAAAATAGACTATATTCTAGACTATACGGAGTCTGGACTTTAGTCTGTACTTTAGAATATAGTCTGCACTATTGAATAGACTATATTCTGGAATATAGAATAAATTACAGTCTGGATTATAGGATCTACTATAGTCCGGATTATAGAAAAGACTATGGACTAGACTATGTAATCCACTGTCGTCTGGATTATAGAATAGACTATATTCTGGACTATATAAAGTCTGGACTATAGATTATAGTCGGTAAAGTAGAATATAGTCTGTACTATAGAATAGTCTAATACAGACTATAGACTAGCCCAGGCTATGGTCCGGATTATAGAATAGTCTATAGACTAAAATAAATAATAGACTATAGTTTTGATTATAGAATAGAATGTATTCAGGACTATATATTATATTATGTACTTTAGACTATAGTCTGGACTATAGAATATACTACAGTATGGGCTATAGAAAAGACTATAGTGTGGACTATAGAATAGAATTTTGTTTGAATTATATAAGAGATTATAAATTAGACCATAGTCAGGACTATAGAATAGTCTGAACTATAGAATAGAGTATAGTAAGAACTATAGAATAGACTTTAATATGAGCTATAGATAAGACTATATTCTGGATTATAGAATAGACTATATTCTAGACTATACAGAGTCTAGACTTTAGTCTGTATTTTAGAATATAGTCTGCACTATAGAATATAGTCTGCACTATAGAATATACTGTATTCTGGAATATAGAATAAATTACAGTCTGGATTATATGATAATCTAGTCTAGTCTAGTTCAGACTATAGAATAGCCCAGGCTATGGTCTAGATTATAGAATAGACTATAGACTGGACTAAAGAATAGACTATGGTTTTGATTATAGAATAGAATGTATGTTGGACTATAGATTATATTATGTACTTTAGAATATAGTCTGGACTATAAAATAAATTATAGTCTGAACTATATAATTGACTATAGCCTGGACTATATAATAGTCTAAGAAAGTGGACTATATAACAGACTTTAGTCTGTACTAAGCATTATACTATAGTCTGCACTATATATTAACCTATAGTTTGGACTTTTGAATAGACTATAGTATTGACTATAATCTAGACTATTGTCTGGAATATAGAATAGACTGTAGTCTGGAGTATAAAAAAATAGTCTGGACCATAGCTTAGCCTAGAGAACTTTAGGTCTATAGTTTAGACTATAGATCAGTTTAAAGTATAGACTATATGTCAGTCTTTAGTTTACTATGCTCTATACTATGAAATCGATTTGATTTGAATAATTTATGTAATTGGAAGTTATTTGATAACTTCCAATGATATTTAAAATGAAGTCTGAAAACCCTAACTCTTCGATCCACTCAATCCACTATATCCACAAAAGTTCATGGTTTTTAAGCTTTTTTGCAATGCAAACCACAAAGTCCAAATAAACTTTTTCCGGATAAGCCCCAAAATAAATCCCACAATACAATAAAGAAAACATCGAATATCATCCATAACCACAAAGAAGCTTTTAACTATCTCTTATACAAATAAAAATAACTTCCATAGCTTTTAACAATATTCACTCTATTTAATATTCTTTATCCTTTTTAAAATTATACAAAAAACAATAACAACAACCGGTAAAATAACTGTGTTCCACATGTTTCCAACATAACAGAACATTGTATTTTTGTATATAAAGAAAAAAGCTTTATTCCCTTCTCTGTGCAAAGACAACTGTATGTGTGTGTGTGTGTGTGTGTGTGTGTGTGTGTGCAAAAAGTTTCAAAAGTAATGGGTCGCCAGCAAATCGTTTGTTTTTCATTCTTTCAACTAAATTCTTTATTTTCATTTAGTAAACAATTTAGATGTGTGTCGAATACTCGCCGGGAATAATACAAATTGCGGACGCAAGAAAAAAGTTGTTGAGTTAATTAACGGCAAGAAAATCACAATAATAAATAACAAAGGTTTTGCAGTGGAAGCAACAAGTTTGTGTCTTGGTTTACTTTGTTTTTTCTGCTAAATAACGGTAAAAATTATGGAAAAATAGCGCGGTTTTAAAAAATATAATATTTAAATATGAGTGATTGGTTGAATTAAAAGTTTTAACAAAATGTAAAAATAATATATATTAAAAATTACCATAATAAATAAAATTATCTATTTGTGCCAAAAAAAGCTTAAAAAAACTAAGTTATGTGGTTTAAGTAATATTTTCAATGTGTATTAAATTATTCTGTATTTAATTACACATTAGGTGCTAAATATCTCTCTTTTTAAAAACTAAAACAATCAAGTGATTAAAATGCCAAATACATTTTATGCAAATAAAATAAATATTTAATTAATTAGTTAATTAGATGCTTGTTTAATTGTGTAATAATTCATGTAATAATTATTTAATTGTAGCAAAACCAATTTAAAATCAATAAAACACTAATAAGAAAAATCTATTAAATGAATAAACAAAGTAAAAAAATAATTAAGCAGATGTTATTGGAAGACCACATATAGCTAAGAGGAAGATTAACTTATCAAACAACTATTGGGAATGGATTTTTTATTGTAATTGTAATAATAAATAAAACAAAAGGTATGCGAGTTCCTAAAGCAATCTGTTAAATTGTTTTTCCAAAAAAGTTAAATAAATTCCGAAAGAAATAAAATCCGAGGAATCAAATGCTTTAAAAATACAAATTTTTAAGGCCCCTCTGGAACATTGTATATCTATGAAATACATTTCTAAGTTTTGAGGACGTTATACAAACTTTATGGACGAATATACTCTAGTATAAACTTTAATATGTTTGACTATAAATTATAGTTTTGTTTGAATAGAATATACAATATTCTGAATTATAGGGCATGGATTATTGAATAGACTATAGCCTGGACTATAGAACAGAAAATAGTCTTTACTATACAACGGACTTTAGTATGGAATATATTTATGAATATTGTTTAAACTGTAGAATAGACTATAGTTTGCTCTAGGGGATAGACTTTAATCGATAGAATAGATTATAGTCGGGAATAAGAGAATAGATTATCGTCTGGACTATGGAATCCAAACTATAGAAAATACTTTAGTCTGTATTATAGAATATACTATTGTCTGTATTATAGAATACATTATTGTCTGAACTATAGTCTGGACTAAAGAATAGACAATTGTCTGGGCTATAGAATCGAATATGGTCAGCACTAAAGAATACAATATAGACTTGTATATAGAATATATTATAGTCTGAACTATAGAATACAGTAAAGTTAGAACTATAGTCCGGACTATAGAATAGTCTATAGTCTGTACTATACAATAGACTATAGAATACACTATATTCTGGACTAAAAATTGACTATAGTCCGAACTATAGAATAGAAAATAGTCTTCACTATAGAACAGACTATAGTCTGGACTATAGAATAGACTATAGTCTGAACTTAAGAATAAACTACAGTCTAGACTATAGAATAGACTATAGTATGGACTATAGAATAGTATATAGTCTGGACTATAGAATAGACTCAATTCTGGACTATAGAATTGACTAAAATCTGGACTATAGAACTGACTAGAGTATGGACTATAGAATTGACTATAGAATATAGAATAGACTGTAGTTTGGACTATAGAATATACAATAGCCTGGGCTATAGAATAGACTATAGTATGGACTATAGAATAGACTATAGTCTGGACTATAGAATAGACTATAGTCTGGACTATAGAATAGACTATAGTCTGGACTATAGAATAGACTATAGTCTGGACTATAGAATAGACTATAGTCTGGACTATAGAATAGACTATAGTCTGGACTATAGAATAGACTATAGTCTGGACTATAGAATAGACTATAGTCTGGACTATAGAATAGACTATAGTCTGGACTATAGAATAGACTATAGTGTGGACTATAGAATAGACTATAGTCTGGACTATAGAATAGACTATAGTCTGGACTATAGAATAGATTATAGTCTGGACTATAGAATAGACTATAGTTTGGTCTATAGAATAGTCTGGTCTATAGAATAGACTATAGTCAGGACTATAGGATAGACTATAGTGTGGACTATAGAATAGACTATAGGCTGGACTATAAAATAGACTAAAATCTGGACTATAGAATTGACTAAAATCTGGACTATAGAATAGGCTGTAGTTTGGACTATAGAATATACAATAGCCTGGACTATAGAATAGATTATAGTCTGGACTATATAATAGACTATAGTCAGGACTATATAATAGACTATAGAATAGACTATAGTGTGGACTATAGAATAGAATTAACTATAGAATATAGAATAGACAATAATTTGGACTATAGAATAGACTGTAGTTTGGACTAAAGAATATACAATAGCCTGGGCTATAGAATAGACTATAGTCTGGACTATAGAATAGACTATAGTTTGGTCTATAGAATAATCTGGTCTATAGAATAGACTATAGTCAGGACTATAGAATAGACTATAGTGTGGACTATAGAATAGACTATAGGCTGGACTATAAAATTGACTAAAATCTGGACTATAGAATTGACTAAAATCTGGACTATAGAATTGACTATAGTCTGGACTATAGAATTGACTATAGTCTGGACTATAGAATTGATTATAGACAATAGACAATAATTTGGACTATAGAATAGACTGTAGTTTGGACTATAGAATAGACTATAGTCAGGACTGTAGAATAGACTATTGTCTGGACTATAGAATATACTATAGTTTGGTCTATAGAATAGACTATAGTCAGGACTATAGAATAGACTATAGTGTGGACTATAGAATAGACTATAGTGTGGACTATAGAATATACTATAGGCTGGACTGTAGAATAAACTATAGTTTGGACTATAGAATATACTATAGCCTTGACTATAGATAGATTATAGTCTGGACTATAGAATAGACTATAGTGTGGAATTGTCTGGACTATAGAATAGACTGTAGTCTATATTATTGAATATACTATGGACTGGACTATAAAATAGACTATAGTCTGGACTGTAGTATTGACTATATAATAGACTGCAGTCTGGAATGTAGAAATGACTATAATCTGGACTGTAGAATATACTATACATGTAGTCAGGACTATAAAATAGACTATAGTCGGGAGTATAAAATATACTATAGTCTGTATAGTAAATAGTCTCGACTTTTTAGCAAATCATAAGCTGAACTGTAGAATACATTAAAAGTCTTTCTCTTCCCCATGTAGATATGAAACTGTTGTAAAATCCAAAAGTGGAAATTTTATTTACTGCATGAAATTTTAATCTTTTAAGCTATTTTAATATTTTATAAAAAAAACTGTAGATAAGAAGAATTTACTTCTTTTCTAATACTTTTAGTTATTCTACACTCGTTGTTTATACTTTATTTTACTGTTATCTATAAATAATTTCCAAAATCTTAAAAAACACATTATTTGCATATGAAAAACATTTAATTAGTAATATCATATCATTGTATTATTTATAGCAAATCTTTTTTTACATTGTTTATTTATTTAGTTTTTTTATTTGCTTAATTTAATTAAATATGTTATTTTTTATCGAATTAAAACCCTATTCAATAGAATAAAAGTGACAATATAACAACTAAAGTGAGAAAGAAAATTACCCGCTACTACTCTCACACTTAGCATTAAATATTAAATGTTTTTACATTTTTAAAATATTGTAACTATCAAATGATACAATGAATACTAATTAAAGTTTTTTTTTGCAATTCGATTATATGTTTAAAGTTGTATGAGAGCCATATTGTGTAAAATAATTAAATTAATTATTTATAATAATATTTGCAATACATGATATACATATAAAGTTAATATTATTAGACTAGTATAATAAAAAAACCCATATATCGTTTCGAGAGAATTAATAATTTTATCTTAAATATCTTGTAAAAAATCATGGGATTTGAGGTCAATAATTCGATTCTTATCTACATTTCAATTTTAATTATCAAATAGTTTAGAAAAGTAGAATTTGCAAATTTTAAGTTACATCAGTTTTATAGTAAATAAGCGACATATGTATTAATTTTTTTTTTAATTCCTTTACAAAATGGAACACTTGATATTGATGCTGGGGTTACTCATATTTCCATAAAACTCAAATTATGTGTTTGCTGGACAAAAAAAAAAAAAACAAATGAAATATTAGACATTAAATAAAACAATCAATAACTTATTACAGTCAGTTTTTGTTATAAAAACACATATTCAACCTAATTTCTACGAGGGTGGTTTAAATGACAGCGAAAGAGAATCCATTTTTTGAAATAACATCGACGTCAGGACCGATTATTTTTAACGGTAGTTAAAAAGTATCAGGCTAGAACCCAAGGGGAAAAAAGGAAAATTTAATTTTCCCATTTAACATGTTATAGCTCAGTCCATAGGATTATCCAAAGGGTAATAAATGGACCTGTCAAAAAGTAGACCTTAGGTAAAACGAAACTAGAACTGAACTGGAACTGGAACTGAACTAGAACTGAACTAGAACTGAACTAGAACTGAACTAAAACTGAACTAGAACTGAACTAGAACTGAACTAGAACTGAACTAGAACTGAACTAGAACTGAACTAGAACTGAACTAGAACTGAACTAGAACTGAACTAGAACAGAACTAAAACTGAACTAGAACTGAACTAGAACTGAACTAGAACTGAACTAGAACTGAACTAGAACTGAACCAGAACTGAACTTGAACTGAACTAAAGGACTAAACTAACCATTCCTAATTGATAAATTAGCAACATTAAATAATTTATTCCTTTACCAACACATCCTTGACAACACTTTAATAGAAATAAAACTTTCTCTACTGTGTAATAAAAAGAACATTTCCTGTTATCAAAAATTCCGACTAAAAACATCATGTTCATTTTTGATCTAAACAATTTCTTCTAAAGAAAAGGGGACTAAAATGCATAAAATAGTAGGTAGAAATCATCATCATAAAAATAAAAAAATCTACATAAAAATGAAAATTTGTTTACGAATTTGGCCATGGCCGTAACATTTTATGGCCAACACACAACTTTGAGGTGGAAAGAAAAGATAAAAATGTTAATTAAACTAAATTGTACTCGTAGTCGTATTTAAATAATCATAAAGTCTAAAATAAACAATTCTGCTTAAAATACAACACATTCACACACACAAACATCATATCCATACATATGTATAAATATTTAAGATTTTTTATCTTTGTGGAAGCATAACGAATGATTGATGTTAAATGTTTAAATTAAATTTGAAATTTAATTTAAATGAATTAAACTATAATTTTTTTATAAATCTAAACAATTAAAAAAAGACATTATGGTTTTTTAGCAAAACAAAAAGATGAATGTTTTTAGTTTAATAGCAAAAACATTTCGTGGAAAATTTTTGTGTATTGATTTATTGGTAATTTTTATTAATATTATTTTTGTTTTTTTTTCTTTTCTACGGCATGAGATAATACTATTTTTATACAATTTTTTCTTGAAATTTAATTAGCATGTATTACTATTATTTATTTGTTTTAAATTTTGTGGTCCTACACATTTCATAACATTTCAGAATTTGTTATTTTATAAACAATTTAAATTTTTTTAGTTGTTTAATTAATTGACTGTTTAATGTGGGAGTTGTGGTGCCCTAAATTTAAAAAAAATTTCAAACATTTACTAGTAAATATAATAATGAAACATTTTCTTAAAAATAATTGAACTTTAAATAAACAAGCAAATTGTATTCAAATTTTTTGTGACTAATATATGGCATTATGTTAGAAAAAAAAAGAATTTAATCTATAAATCATATTTACTTTCATCACTAATGAAATAAAGGAAATAAATAAACCGTTGTGTGTCAAATTCTATCACTTATTTTGTTTTTCCTCATTTCTATATTTTGTATTTCAATTCTAGTTCAAGTTCAGTTCTAGTTCAGTTCTAGTTCAGTTCTAGTTCAGTTCTAGTTCAGTTCTAGTTCAGTTTTAGTTCAGTTTTAGTTCAGTTCTAGTTCAGTTCTAGTTCAGTTCTAGTTCAGTTCTAGTTCAGTTCTAGTTCAGTTCTAGTTCAGTTCTAGTTCAGTTCTAGTTCAGTTCTAGTTCAGTTCTAGTTCAGTTCTAGTTCAGTTCTAGTTCAGTTCTAGTTCAGTTCTAGTTCAGTTCTAGTTCAGTTCTAGTTCAGTTCTAGTTCAGTTCTAGTTCAGTTCTAGTTCAGTTCTAGTTCAGTTCTAGTTCAGTTCTAGTTCAGTTCTAGTTCAGTTCTAGTTCAGTTCTAGTTCAGTTCACCTTCAGTTCTAGTCCAGTTTATATATTTTGAAATTTATAGAAATTTTTTACATTAAGTTATTAGTCATAAATTAAATTTGGTACTAAATACGTTCCATCACAGATAGTATAGTGTCGTATCATCAATTCAATCCACTTAGTACTCTTGACGTGGTACTCGTAAACATTTTCTTTGTAGTCATATTAAAATAATACTAATTGAAATAAGATGTTTTTTGTTGTTGTTGACGATCTGATTGTTGCTGTTGCTGCTCTTGTTCAATTGTATTACATTCAATTGTTGTTTCCAAACAATAAATAAGTATTTGTACTTTTGACAACAAACATATATTTAGTACTAAAAGTATAAACGGAATATGTATGATTCAGGCAAATATGTTTGCATATACATACACATATATGTATGTACATGCAAATATATTTGCACATACTTTCATATGTATGTATGTATGTATGTATGTATGTATGTATGTATGTATGTATGTATGTATGTATGTATGTATGTATGTATGTATGTATGTATGTATGTATGTATGTATATGCCTGAAAGAACGATTACATTAAAAATAAAAACAAATACGATGAAACTGTTTACAAAATTTTACAACTTATAATTTAACTATGAAATTAGATAATTGTCTTATTGGCTATATCCATGCTTCAAGTTCTGTTCTAGATCTGTTTTAGCTCTGCTCTAGTTCAGTTCTAGTTTTGTTCTAGTTCTGTTCTAGTTCTGTTCTAGTTCTGTTCTAGTTCTGTTCTAGTTCTGTTCTAGTTCTGTTCTAGTTCTGTTCTAGTTCT
>NC_060954.1:42142460-42145925 GCF_022045245.1 Lucilia cuprina
TTCTAGTTCAGTTCTAGTTCAGTTCTAGTTCAGTTCTAGTTCAGTTCTAGTTCAGTTCTAGTTCAGTTCTAGTTCAGTTCTAGTTCAGTTCTAGATCAGTTCTAGTGCGGTTTTAGTTCAGTTCTAGTTCCTTTTATTTATAGGGTGTTTTCTATTCTATATTTGTTTGTTTTTTTCACTGACTGTCTATCTGGCTGCCTCGAAAACTGCAAATTTGACATTTAGTGTTTGTGATGTTTATTTTAGTTGCGTGTGTTGACTGGTGTTTATTTTTCATTTCGTCTGTTTTTTTTTGCTGTTGTTGTTGCTTCTATTAAATCCCTTTTGTATGTTTCATAAATATGTCAAATTTTGTTGAGTTGTTTTCACTCCAACAAGAGAAATAAAATGTCTTTTTTGTTTTGACTGCACTTCGTTTTCTACAGTTCGGTTTTTGTATATTTATCACTCGGCTACATCCCTTTTTTTGATATTTTTGTTTCCTTTTTTTTTTCTTGGGACTCTATTTTACAAACAATTTTTTTGGCAAATAATTTGTTCTTTAAGTTAAATAAACATTTCTTGGTTTATAACTATTAAAGAAAAACTACTTTATATCAAGTAATTCTTTTAAAATTCTGTCCCTCATTTAACGTCACTTTTAGCGTGTCGTCTCTTGTGTGCTAAAAACAAAAATTTTGTCAAGACAGCAACAGTTGTTTGGGGATCTGCCCCAAAAAAAAAAAAAAAAAAAAAAAAACACAGACACAATCACACAAACTTGCCATGGAAAGTAAAACTTATTTGTATACGATTTCTTTACGGACTATAATTTTGAAAATTACAACACATGTATGTAATTAGTACTGCTCTCTGTTTGGCTTACTTTGTCAACAGTCTTGGTATTTTCATAAAGTTTTTGTCGATTTCATAAATGTTTGAAAAGTTTAGTTGTAAACGATACTGACACTTGTTACTAATGACGATGACAGAGTTTTGTTTTTAATTTGGCATAATTCTATTCTTGATACTCATTTTTAATCCTCTTTAAATAAACGCCATCATAAAGGTGAATGAGGAAACAATGACAAATATTTAAATTAATTGAAAGGAACAATATTGTTTCATGACATTAGTTAAGGTGAGAAAGGGATCATATTCACACTTAACACACATATAATGGAAAAACAATTGTTCATCTCATCAAATGACTAAAAAGAACATTTTACGATCTATTTGTCATTTAAATGATTTTAGTTTTTTTTACATAGTGAGAAATTATCCAGATTCATTTAGAACAAAAGGAAAACTTAATTGAATTAGAACAGAATTAGCACTAAACTGGAACTAAACTAGAACTGAACTAGAACTGAACTAGAACTGAACTAGAACTGAACTAGAACTGAACTAGAACTGGACTAGAACTGAACTAGAACTGAACTAGAACTGAACTAGAACTGAACTAGAACAGAACTAGAACTGAACTAGAACTGAACTAGAACTGAACTAGAACTGAACTAGAACTGAACTAGAACTGAACTAGAACTGAACTAGAACTGAACTAGAACTGAACTAGAACTGAACTAGAACTGAACTAGAACTGAACTAGAACTGAACTAGAACTGAACTAGAACTGAACTAGAACTGAACTAGATCTGAACTAGAACTGAACTAGAACAGATCAACTATAAAATGACTAGAGTAAAATATTTGACTACATCTAGACTTTTGTCACTCACAATGTCTATAACCTTTTTAACGCCGATAAAAACCAAATATTTCTGCTTTTTTAAATTTATAACAAACACTTAAAATTATAATCTAATCTTTAGCGGTTTAATTGTTTGTTTTCGCCTCTGTTCACTTGAGTTTTCCATTTGTGTTTAAAATTTTAATTATTTTCATTTAATATTATGTAGAAGTAAAAAATTAACTTTCGTTTTCATTTCAGTCTATTAATCTTGAAAATGACAAACAGACGAACAAGAAACAATATTTTTATGATAATTAAATTATAATTTTTTTGTACCCCCCCAAATAGGGCTAGTCGAAATAATGGACCGATTTTAACCATTTTCAATAGGCTTCGTCCTTGGGCCAAAAGAAGCGTGTGTGCCAAATTTCATCCAATTATCTTGAAAATTGCGACCTGTACCTTGCGCACAAGGTTTACATGGACAGCCAGCCAGACGGACGGACGGACGGACATAGCTTAATCGACTCAGAAAATGATTCTAAGCCGATAGGTATACTTTAAGGGGGTATAGGACGAATATTTTTGTATGTTACAAACATCAGCACAAACGCAATATACCCTCCCCACTAAAGTGGTGTAGGGTATAAAAACAAAATTTAATAAAACAGAAATGAAAAAGATAAAAAAGCTTAAGATTTGCTTGAAAAAATTGTGTGTAATAATAAAATATTTTTTAAATAATATATGTATATATTTTGATTAAAATGATGATTAATTTAATGTTGAGCATTTAGCGTTTTTAAGCGGATTTATAAAATGCTAAAATAAAGCCGTCTTCTATGGTAGAGTGCACAATGATTCTAGTTCATTCGAAAATATTTTGATTAAAAATTTTTCAGAATAAATTTGAAACGCTTAAAATTTGGTGAAAAACATATATATTTTTAAATTTTTAAGAAAACAATGCCATTTAAATTATCCAAAAGAATAGAAAACAGAAAGATGTATACATCAGTTGTATTTTAATTTCAATTTTCACTACATTTTAGTTATTTCGTCTTTATTTTTTTCCACTCTCATATTTCTCATTTTCCTCGAAGCAAAATCTGCAACGTTTTTCATTGACGAGAAAATAGAATGTATAAAAACATAAAGACCATGGAAAGCAAAAAGTTTTATTGAGATTTTTCGTTGCTGAGGATGGCAGATATTTTATCATTTCAAGGCCGCAAGTAAAAGTTAAAAATTGCAACAGAATATCATATAAGCTACAAAAAGGCTTTCATTGTGTTTGTTGGACCAAAAGCGTTAAATGATAAACTAGAATCGGACAAAGAAAATGGCCATTAAATTTTGTTATATGATGGATAAAATTATTATTATTCATTGTGATGGGTATTGTTAGTCCATAGATACGGTGGAAATGAATGAATGAAAAATAAATCAAGTAGAGAATGTACACAATTTTCTAGTTATATTTATTTCATTTGAAATCGCTGTTGAAACGTTTAAAGAGTTCATAAATAAAAACAGGAATAATGCAGTCATGCAAGCTGGATTGACTATTTTCTCTCTCAGACATTTAAACAATCAATTATTTTTTTGCTTCCGATGCGAATTCAAATTAGAGCTAAACTATAACTGAATTAAAACTGAAATATAACTAGAACTAAACAAGAACAGAACTAGAACTGAAGTAGAACTGAACCAGAACTGAACTAGAACTGAACTAGAACTGAACTAGAACTGAACTAGAACTGAACTAGAACTGAACTAGAACTGAACTAGAA
>NC_060954.1:42146025-42150117 GCF_022045245.1 Lucilia cuprina
GACTAGACTATAGACTAGACTATAGACTAGACTATAGACTAGACTATAGACTAGACTATAGACTAGACTATAGACTAGACTATAGACTAGACTATGGACTAGACTATTTCATTTTCAAGCTTTTTTAAAGTTTCTATAAAATTGAACATTGAAAGCATATGAAACAAATAATAAAATTTAAAACTTACGTGTACTATCATAATGAACTCCTTTGAATTCTTCAAAACAAGGCAATACGGCCCATGTGCCGGCAGGTGTACGTGGCCAACAGAGTACAGAGTCAAATGATACAGGACAGGATATAAAATTCGCAGGGCTGTTTAAGGATGTGACGGCAGTCTAGAAAATTTATAAATAAGGAAAAGAATAAAAGAAAATATGTGTAAAAAAATTAGTTTTTATTTAAAGTCTTGAAATTTAATTGAGTTGCATTGTTGCAACTCTACTAATAATGATGAATATTTATAAAGCAACAACATCATATAAAAACACACAAAGAAAAACAAACTTAATTAAATAAAGTAAATGTAGAAATGCATGAATATTGTTGCAAGAGGAAGGAAAAGAAAACCAAAAAAGATAATGAAAACGAAACAAAATTGAACAAGAACACTGGGGTTAATTGTTCAAGAATAAATTTTAATGAAAAATTATGTTTTTATACACACTTTTCTTTCGTTTACTTTCTCTTTTACACTCTCTGTTACAAACGTGTATCATCAAAAGGAAAACGGAAGCATGAAGTTAGAAGGATGATGCTATTGTTGTTACAAGTATTTCTTTGAATAGGGTTTCCTATTCATTCTTGTTAGGAGTGTGGCAACAACCAATAAAATGTGTAAATATGTTGATGATGATGATGACGTTGGTAATTATGGTGATAATGTTATTTGACTTGATTTTTATTATGACTTAAATTACAAATTTATTACTAATATAAAGAATTTCATATAAATTTTATGTGATTTGCTTTCTATTATTTGGTTTATTGTTTAAATAAAGTGAGTATGAATATGTATGTATGTTTATAAGTACATTTTTGTAGGGATGTATGTATAGTGTTCCTTTACAATATCATATTCTGTTTTGTTATAAAATACATTAATTTTTAAAAACCTTTTCAATTTTAAACGTATTTTCTTTTACATATTTTTACACATACTCGTATACACATGATTATATATTTGTATTTATGAAAAGTGGAAAATGTATGGGTACTTTTGGATTTTGGAATTAAAATGTTAGATGTTACAGTGCTTGACAAAATTATTAATCCAAACAAGATATTGTGTTGTGTTTATGTTGTTTAATTAAAAGCCCTGGAGAAAACTTAGATTTAGGAACAAACTCAAACATCCTATTTTAACTAATTTATTTATTTTATTATTTAAGTTTTGACTTTTTTGAAACACTGTACCATTTTTTGAGGTTTTCTTTTTGACACTTGGTTTGTGACCTGATAAACACAGACCCGGGAGGAGTGAAGATAAAAGGAAATGCTATGACAGAACGAAACTAGCTAACTAACTAACTTACTAACTAACTAACCAACTAACTAACTCACTAAATAACTAACTAACTAACTAACTAACCAACTAACTAACTCACTAAATAACTAACTAACTAACTAAGTACCTAACTAACTAACTAACCCACTAACTAACTAACTAACTAACTAACTAACTAACTAACTAACTAACTAACTAACTAACTTACTAACTAACTAACTAACTAACTAACTAACTAACTACTTAACTAACTAACTAACTAACTGACTACCAAACTGACTACCTAACTAACTAACTGGAGACTAGACTAAAACGTAGATTAGACTATAAACTGGACCATACACTAGAGTGTAGACTATACTATATACTAGACTATAGTCAAAAACTAGACTAAAGACAAGATTATAGAATAGAATAAAGACTTGACTAAAGACTAGACTACAAACTAGACTAAAAACTAGACTTAAGACTAGACTAAAGACTAGACTATAGACTAGAGTGTAGACTAGACTATAGACTGGACTATACACTAGAATGCAGACAAGAGTATAGACTACACTATAGACTAGACTTTAAACTAGACTATATACAAGACGATAGACTTATGGGAGTGTGTCTACTCCCATAGAAGGACTCGAGTAGGTTGATAAGGAGGATGTATACTCCAGAAACTCCAGAGTTTCACTGTCCTCTCCACATTCCCTTTATTCTTAATCCTGTACAACCGTTCTTACTGCAGACTTGTTTAGTTGGAAAGGATTTTTTGTCTTGCTCTCATCAGGGTCACCGATCAGCAAGAGGTCTTACGGAACTCTCTCAACTATATTTAAATTCAGCTTTTATTTGGTTGAACTTTTCGATTAAGGCCTATATGGCAAAAGCTATTGGTTTCTTTTGTATTGAATGAGTCCAAAAATCTCGACCATGGATATCGGCACATAATCGATCCTACCTTTATATATGACTTTTTCGGTATAACCAAATAATATAGTACTACTTGCTATAACTATTAAAGGAACTATTATATGAAACTGTGTACGAGTTACTCTTACTATCCGTTTAAATATTTAAATTGTTTTGCATAAAGAAAACATTTCCTTTAATATAGCGCCTACAACAGACACTTTAACGGTGACATGGAAAATCTATGAATATAAATAACAAGAATATGACAACGACATTGAATGCAAAAGGATATAATACATACAAGGATACATGTACTTTAGTACTTTCATTATCCCGACAAATGTAAAAGTGTGAGTGTATGCACTATTTTATAAACATGCTTATGTATACAGTGGGTACAGTAAATAACAAAGTGATAAAATACACAATACAGTCTTTACTTAATAAAGTGAATTCTATAATAAGATAAATGATAATTTAAGTTAAGCTAAATAAAAAATTTAAATTAAAAAAGAAAAACTTAAGTTTTCTTCTCCACTGTATGACTAAAACTGTAAATGTGTTTTACACATAGAATATATCATACATCCAATATTTCGTTTTATTTTTACTTACACGTTCATCCTGTTGCTGTTGTCGCAAACACTGCATTTCGAGGGTTCGATTAACTAGAGTATCTGTGTTACTTAGCGCCAAAGCTGCTGCCACTTCAATATCCTCCAAATGTATTATTGCATCCGTATTAGTGTCAGTGTCAAGGAGACCATTTGTGGATGTTGCTGTTGCCGCCAATAGAGCATTCGCCTGCTGTAACATTTCCGTTGAAAAGTTTGCAAATGCATCGGACAGATCGGTGACTCTGCCATCGGTAAAACTGTCAACTAATGCACGCAAATCGGGTGCATCCATAATTTTGTTATTGTTGCTGCTGCTGCTTTTTCTGTTGTTTGTTGTGTTATGCTATCAATGTCGTTGTACTTTTTTATTTATTCTTTTTCTAGTCTAGAATATTAAAATGTTTCTTTCTATACACTTCAACCACGACTTTTGTGGAATTTATATGTTGATGGCATGCAACAAAAACAAACAGAAATTGTCAGATTTTATTTGGTTTGATATTTTACCTTGAATTAAATTCAATTTTAACAGATTGTTACTCGGTTGACTCCTTTGTTCCAGTAGTTGTGGTTAATTATGTTGTTGATGTAGTTGTTGTTGTCACTGTTTTTATTAAAATTAAATTATTATTTTTTCGCTGCTGGACTGAAATTAAATTAAGCAAAAATATGTACATAGATTATATTACAGCGGTATTTTTAATAAATTTAATTATTTAAAATATATATTTAATTTTTGCATAAATTTATATGCAGCAAAATAAAAATGAGGAAGGAACTAAACAGGAAATTATGGATAATGCATAATATCCTTACAAAGAACACATTAAAAATTAAAAATTAAACTAATCTTATTTAAACAGACTGAACTGATTCTAGTGTATTCCTATTTAGTTCTAGTTCAGTTCTAATTCAGTTCTAGTTCAGTTTTAGTTCAGTTCTAGTTTAGTTCCAGTTCAATTCTAGTTCAGTTCTAGTTCAGTTCTAGTTCAGTTCTAGTTTAGTTCTAGTTCAGTTCTAGTTCAGTTCTAGTTCAGTTCTAGTTCAGTTCTAGTTCAGTT
>NC_060954.1:42150217-42167055 GCF_022045245.1 Lucilia cuprina
ATAGTCTAGTCTATAGTCTAGTCTATAGTCTAGTCAATAGTCTAGTCTATAGTCTAGTCTATAGTCTAGTCTATAGTCTGGTCTATAGTCTAGTCTATAGTCTAGTCTGTAGTCTGGTCTATAGTCTAGTCTATAGTCTGGTCTATATTCTATTCTATAGTCTAGTCTATATTCTAGTCTATAGTCTAGTTTATAATCTAGTCTCTAGTCTAGTATCTAGTCTAGTCTCTAGTCTAGTGTATAGTCTAACCTAGACTAGAGTCAGTATATTGTATTTTATGAAAAAATAAATTATATTTCTCCTTTAAATTGGCATATTTTGCAATTCTATTAATTGCTTAATATGTGCGTATGATTAATATTTCTTAACATCTTATAATATTCATACGCCTCTTTAAATTTGCCTTTATATCATAACTTTTTGAATTTTTCATTAAAATTATAAATTCCAATTCACTTAGCTTTATATAAATAAAATTAAATCCTTAATTATGCAATATTAAAAACATTGCTTGCGATTTTTAGCAGCAGAAAGGAAACCGTCTTACTCTTCCACCAGCTGTTTCAAACAAAAGTGTTTTTTTTACTTATTTGCAAATATTGTTATTTATAAACTTTATACAAATATTCATATTAATAATTAATCATGAGCTACTACACATTTACCGTGTGTTCAGATTCCAATAGAGTATAAAGAAAGAGATATAAGAGGCAGAGAAGAAACACAAAACACCTATATTTCGCCTACCCAGTACTTGTTTAACAAATAAACTCTCGGCAGGAATAAGTTGTTCTTTTGTCGTAGCAATGGGGGAATTGCCGCTTAAACATGATTTATATTTACGTTCACAAATGGACTTTTGCATACAAGTATTTGCTGGTAGCAAGTGTAACGAACGAATCCCTTTTACCCACTCCTTCCTTTGGGGTTTTTGTTTTATAAAGTTTATATACTGCGTATGTTTACTTTTTTTATATTCCCATATGCCAGAAATACTTTTTTAATAAACAGTAATAATAACAGCAAATAACTTCCTGGCATTTGGCAACATTTACTACTGCTTAACTTAACTGCTATATGTTGTCTGTCTGTCTGGTTGCCTCTTGATCAAATATTTATTTAAAACTATATTGCACAATGGAAAAACTAAACAGTATGTGAATTTTATTTACTTTTCTTATTATTTTCAAAGTGTAAATTTGTTTTTGTCGCGTTTTTTTAACATTTTATTTAATGTAAACATTTTTATATGGGAACAATAAATAAACTTTATTCATGTACGTAAAAGTAAATATTTAATAATTTTATGATTCTTAAATGTTAAATTATGATCAAAGGGGAAATAACTATGTTTAATTTGTAGTAAAAGTTTAAGAAATTCGGTTAAATTCTTGCTAAAAAGAAGTTTCATTACTGTTTCGTAGGATATCTGTACACTTGTTAAAATAATCGGGGAAACCATATACAAATTAATCCGAAGTAGTGTCTGGAGTGTGGTAGATATGGTTTCTGTGCGTCTTCAGAATCAACACATTTTTATCGTCTTCCAATTAATTTATTTCAAAACTAAGTTAAATATAAGATAGTTTTAAGTATACACCAGATAGATATGACAAAAATTCTAGAAATTTTGTATAACAATTGTTTCTATTGACAATTTTTGTATAACATTTTTTAATGAAATATTCGAGTATAACAGTTTTATTTCTATAGAAAAATTAAAAGAAACAAACAAATTATTAATAAACAAACTTGAGTATAACAGTTTGTTTTCTATACGAAATTTGAGTATTGCTTCTATACAACCAGTTGTGTATAAAAGTTTTAGAATTGACTAATATTGCACATTATTGTAATTTCTTTAAAAAAACTGATTTTTTTAAAAAAATGTTTGTATAACAGTTTTTAATACGATTTTTTTATTACAACAGTTGATCTGTTTAAATATTTGCGTTTTTCTTAAAAATGTTTGTATAACAGTTTATCTGTTTAAATATTTGTGATTTTCTTCAAAATGTTTGTATAACAGTTTTTTATACGAAATTTTATAGTATAACAGTTTATTTGTTTAAATATGTGTGTTTAAAAGTTTGTTTGATGGAAAAATTTATGTATAATACTTTTTCTCTTTAGAACAATTCGAGTATAACAGTTTTTTTTAATAAATATTGTAGAATAACATTTTTCTGTGTAAATATGGGAATATAACAACTTTTTCTTTTAGGTATAACAGTTTTCTGTTTAAATATTTGTTTTTTTCTATATGGATATATAATATGGATATATAACAACCTTTTCTCTTTAGTATAACAGTTTATATAAAAAACTTTTTTTTATTTAACAATTCAAGGTTTTTCTATATAAATGTCGGAAAACAACAACTTTTTATTTTTGTATAACAGTTTTTCTGTAGAAATAGTATTTGTATAATAAATTTTTTATAGAGAAAATTCTGTATAACTGTTATACATAGTTTTTTCTATAAAAAACTTTTGTATAATAGTTTTGTTTAAAGAACAATTTAAGCATCAGCTTTCTTTTATAAAGAAAACAAAATTAAGTATAAGAGTTTTTCTAAAGAAAATTTGTGTATAACAATTTTTTTCTATTGAAAATTTTTTATAAAACTTTATTTCTATAGAAAATTTTTGAAAGAAAATTTGTGTATAACAATTTTTTCTATTGAAAATTTTTTATAAAACTTTATTTCTATAGAAAATTTTTGGATAAATTTTTTTCTATAGAAAATTTTTGGAAAAATTGTTCTTTCTATAGAACATTTTTTAGAAAATTTTGGATAGAATTGCTTATCTATAGAAATGTTTCGATTGAAGTATTTTTCTATAGAAACTTTTCTATAGTGAATATTTTACGATAAAGTTGTCTTTCTTTTTTCGATATATAGAATTTTCGATAAAATTTTGACTTTCTAAAGACAATTTTCCATATAATTTTCTTTCTTTTTCGATAAAATTCTCTTTCCATCGAAAATTTTCGAAAAAAAATTCGTTAAATTTTTATTTTATAGAAGAATTTCGTTCAATTATATTTTAATAGAAAATTGTAGATAAATTTACTTTTCAAACGTCCTATACAAAAATCACCTTGTCCCATGAGACCTTCACTATCTCTATCATAGCTTTCTTTCTACACTACATTTAATTTAATTACTCTCAACACTTTACTGTCATGTTTTAATGATGTATTTTATTATTTAACATTTAATGTTGTTTAATTATTTTCACTCTCTCTCTTTTCCATATCATTCTGTCGTTCAATTTGTAGAGAATGCAACACGTTTCTGTTTTCCCAATGGCACATGGAATAATTACTCCAACTATGATAAATGTCATCATGCCGTTGAAATGCCAACTGTACCAGATTTTGCACCCGGCATTGAATTGCCCGCTTACATCTACTGTTGCGGTTATTTTATAAGTTTTGCTGCTTTAGTTTTAGCTTTAATTGTGTTTTTATGTTTTAAGTAAGTGACAATTGTAATTGCAGCAATGTTCTGCTTGTAATTGAATGAGTGACAATTAATTTTAACTATTTTCTTTTTCTTTTTAATTTTTTTTACAGAGATTTGAAATGCCTTCGTAATACAATTCATGCGAATCTATTTTTAACTTATATACTCTCAGCATTATTATGGATATTGACATTATTTTTACAAGTGGTAAGTGTTGGCTTAAGGGAGAGGAAGTTTTGTAGACAGGCAATTGATTGATCCTTAGTTCAGACCATAAACTTATATAAATTCACGACAATAGACTAATCTGTAGTACATACTATAGACAAATTTATAAAACATTTTATAGACTTATTTATAGTCCAGACTATAGTTCAGACTATAGAAAGTTCTATAGTCCAGACTATAAAGAGTTCTATAGTCCAGATTATAGAGAGTTTTATAGTCCAGACTATAGACTGTTCTATATTCCAGACTATATACTGTACTATATTCCAGACTATAGACTGTTCCATTTTCCAGACTATATACTGTACTATATTCCAGACTATAGATTGTTCTATATTCCAGACTATAGACCGTTCTATAGTCCTGACTATAGACTATTCCATAATCCAGACTATAGACTGTTCTATATTCCAGACTATAGACTGTTCTATAGCCCAGACTGTAGACTGTTCTACAGTCCAGACTATAGATTGTTCTATAGTCCAGACTATACACTGTTCTATATTCCAGACTATAGATTGTTCTATAGTCCAGACTATAGACAGTTCTATATTGCAGACTATAGACTGTTCTATATTCCAGACTATAGATTGCTCTACAGTCCAGACTATAGACTGTTCTATATTCCCGACTATACACTGTTCTATAGTTCAGACTATAGACAGTTCTATAGTCCAGACTATAGACAGTTCTATAGTCCAGACTATAGGCAGTTCTATAGTCCAGATTATAGACTGTTCTTTAGTCCACACTATAGACTGTTCTATAGTCCAGACTATAAATAGTTCTATAGTCCAGAATATAAACAGTTCTATAGTCCAGACTATAGACAGTTCTATAGTCCAGACTATAGACAGTTCTATAGTCCAGACTATAGACAGTTCTATAGTCCAGACTATAGACAGTTCTATAATCCAGACTATAGACAGTTCTATAGTCCAGATTATAGACAGTTCTATAATCCAGACTATAGACAGTTCTATAGTCCAGACTATAGACAGTTCTATAGTCCAGACTATAGACAGTTCTATAGTCCAGACTATGGACAGTTCTATAGTCCAGACTATAGACAGTTCTATAGTCCAGACTATAGACAGTTCTATAGTCCAGACTATAGACAGTTCTATAGTCCAGACTATAGACAGTTCTATAGTCCAGACTATAGACAGTTCTATAGACCAGACTATAGACAGTTCTATAGTCCAGACTATAGACAGTTCTATAGTCCAGACTATAGACAGTTCTATAGTCCACACTATAGACAGTTCTATAGTCCAGACTATAGACAGTTCTATAGTCCAGACTATAGACAGTTCTATAGTCCACACTATAGACAGTTCTATAGTCCAGACTATAGACAGTTCTATAGTCCAGACTATAGACAGTTCTATAGTCCAGACTATAGACAGTTCTATAGTCCAGACTATAGACAGTTCTATAGTCCAGACTATAGACAGTTCTATAGTCCAGACTATAGACAGTTCTATAGTCCAGACTATAGACAGTTCTATAGTCCAGACTATAGGCAGTTCTATAGTCCAGATTATAGACTGTTCTTTAGTCCACACTATAGACTGTTCTATAGTCCAGACTATAAACACTTCTATAGTTCAGACTATAAATAGTTCTATAGTCCAGAATATAAACAGTTCTATAGTCCAGACTATAGACAGTTCTATAGTCCAGACTATAGACAGTTCTATAGTCCAGACTATAGACAGTTCTATAATCCAGACTATAGACAGTTCTATAGTCCAGATTATAGACAGTTCTATAGTCCAGACTATAGACAGTTCTATAGTCCACACTATAGATAGTTATATAGTACAGTCTATAGACATTTTTATAGTTTAAGCTTTAGACAGTTCTATCTAGACTATAGATTGAACTATAGGCCAGATTTTATGCTGAACTTTAGTCCAGATTACAGACTGGTTTATGGTCCAGACTGTTGGCTGTTCTATAGTCTAGACTGTGGATTGTTCTATAGTCAGACTATAGAATATTCTATAATTCAGACTATAGACTGTTTTCCGAGTATATACTTTTACAGACTTTATATCCTTCTATATTCCTGACTAAAACAATTTGATAGAATTGACTGTGGAATATTTGTAGTCCAGTCTAAAGCATATTTTATAGTACAGATCTATCCATTCTATAGTTAATAATGATGGTAGAGTACCATATATGCCCAATGTATTTTCCTTTTTTAAAGAGTCCCGACAGGCACACCCAGTATAAATAAAAAAGAATAATTATAAATTTTAACTACAATTGTATAACATTTCACCTTTAATACCACAATAAATGGCTAAGTGTCTCCGCTCAAAGAGATTAATCTGCTGAAGTTTATTTAATATTTATTTCTCACTTTTATGTCTTCTTAAAAAATCAAACAGATGACAGATCATGCCAGTCCGGCTGGTTGTATAACATTGGTCATGATGTTTCATTATTTTAATTTAACAAATTTCTTTTGGATGTTTGTTGAAGGTGAGTAAATAAGTAAGTGAGTGAATGAATGAAATGAATAATGAATAAACAACAAAATATTAATATATAAATCATAAAGCATTTCATAGAATTTTAAGAAAAATAAATAAAATCATTGAGTCTTAAGCAAAATCATAAAAAATTTCTAGTTAAAAGACTTTTGACTTATAAATAAGTTGCTAAGAAGTATAACAGTTTTAACAAGTGTTTTAAATAATATATTTTCTAATGAATCATTTCATCACTTAAAATTCATTTCAATTATGGCGCTTAAACCATTAAATACTTTGCATTTAAAAATATATATTTCTTAATTACGAAATTTAATATCCTTTTCCGTTTCTCCTCATTTCTTATTCTCTTTTCATTTCTTTTGCATATTTTTAGGTCTCTATTTGTATACTCTGGTAGTACAAACATTTTCTAGTGATAATTTAGGATTTCTACAATACGCTTTAATTGGCTGGGGTAAATAAATATTCAATTTTATTTTGTTTCATTTGTATTTGTTTTCTGAATTTTCAATATTATTTTTTTTATACGTATCTATGTGTATATGCATATATAATCCCTTATGACGTTAATTCTATTCATAAAGTTTTATTTTGTATTTTTATCATTCAAAGGTTGTCCGGCTATTATAATTTTTGCCTGGTCTATTGCCAAAGTTTATGCGCCCCCACTGGAGAGTGGTAGTTTTAATGGGGTAAGTGTCATCATAATAAATATTATCTAGAAAATTGCTTTGTGCACCAAGTAATTGCTATTACACAAACACTTAATTGCGTAAGCCTACAGGTATGTTTTGAATATGAAAAAGGACATGAACATGGCTGCCAAAGTGAAACTCTAATTTTATTAAAATTAAAGTAACATATCAGTCACCACTCCCAATAGAATAATTCCTTGCTTGTTATTATCCGACTAATCTGTAATAACCTTCCTCAGTCCAGACTATTCCGTAGAAAAAACAATAGACTATTATATAGTGAAGACTATAGACTAATCTATAGTCCAGACTGTAGATTGTTCAATAGTATGTAGTTTGGACCGTTCTACAGTCCAGACTATAGACTGTTCCACAATCCAGACTATAGACTGTTCTATGATCTAAACAATAGACTGTTTTATAGTCCAGATTATAGACTGTTTTACAGTCCAGACTATAGACTGTTCTATAGTCCAGAATATAGACTATGCTATAGTCCAGATTATAGACTGTTATATAGTCCAGATTATAGGCTGTTATACAGTCCAGACTATAGAGTGTTCTATAGTCCACACTATAGATTGTTCTATAGTCCACACTATGGATTGTTCTATAGTCTAGACTATAGATCGTTCTATAGTCCAGACTATAGACTGTTCCACAATCCAGACTATAGACTGTTCTATGATCTAAACAATAGACTGTTTTATAGTCCAGATTATAGACTGTTTTACAGTCCAGACTATAGACTGTTCTGTAGTCCAGAATATAGACTATGTTATAGTGCAGATTATATACTGTTATATAGTCCAGATTATAGACTGTTATACAGTCCAGACTATAGGTCGTTCTATAGTCTAGACAATAGATTGTTCTATATTGAGACTATAGATCGTTTTATAGTCTAGACTATAGATCGCTCTATAGTCCAGACTACAGATCATTCTGTAGTCCAGACTACAGATCATTCTATAGTCCAGATTATAGATCATTCTATAGCCCAGACTATAGATCGTTTTATAGTCCAGACTATAGAATGTTCTATAGCCCAGACTATAGATCGTTTTATAGTCCAGTCTATATACAGTTCTATAGTCCAGACTATATACAGTTCTATAGTCCAGACTATAGACATTTCTATAGTCCAGACTATAGACATTTCTATAGTCCAGACTATAAACATTTCTATAGTCCAGACTGTAGACATTTCTATAGTCCAGACTATAGACATTTCTATAGTCCAGACTATAGACATTTCTATAGTCCAGACTATAGACATTTCTATATTCCAGACTACAGACATTTCTATAGTCCAGACTGTAGACATTTCTTTAGTCCAGACTATAGACACTTCTATAGTCCAGTCTATAGACATTTCTATAGTCCAGACTATAGACATTTCTATAGTCCAAACTATAGACATTTCTATAGTCCAGACTATAGACATTTCTATAGTCCAGACTATAGACATTTCTATAGTCCAGACTATAGACATTTCTTTAGTCCAGACTATAGACACTTCTATAGTCCAGACTATAGACAATTAAATAGTCCAGACTATAGACTGTTCTATAGTCCAGACTATAAACTGTTCTATAATCCAGACTATAGACTTTTCTATAGTCCAGACTATATGTTCTAAAGTTCTATATCATTCTATAGTCTAGGCTATGGATCGTTTTATAGTAAAGACTATAGACTGTTCTATAGTCCAGACTATAGACCGTTCTATAGTTCAGACTATATATCGTTCTAATATCTAGACTTTAGACTGTTCTGTAGTCTAGACTATAGAATATTCTATAATCCAAACTAAAGACTGTTCTTTAATTCAAACTATGGAGTGTTCTATATTCTATACTGTAGTATGTTTTATAGTTTGTTCTATATACTGCTCTTTAGTCCAGACTAAAGATCGTTCTATAATCCAGACTAAAGTCTGTTCTTTAGTCCAGACTCTAGACTGTTTTTTAGTTCAGACTCTAGGCTGTTCTTTAGTCCGGACTATAGACTGTTCTATAGTCCAGACTATAAACTATTCTATAATCCAGACTATAGACTGTTCTATAGTCCAGACTATAGACAGTTTTATAGTCCAGACTATAGACTGTTTTATAGTCCTGACTATAGACTGTTCTATAGTCCAGACTATAGAATGTTTTTAGTCTTTTTATATATTAATATTGCAATATGACAAAATATTCAACAAATATTTTAATTTAGTTTTATGTTGGTATGACGTCATTTATTTTAAACAATTCTATGTTTACTAAAATACTATGCAATTTGTTCGTCTGGTTGTGTGTACATTGTATATTTGGTCGTGTGATTTTCATTTTGTATTAAATTACTCTTTGTCTGTCTAAAAATCTATTTTTTTCTCTACACATCATGTGGATTCATTTTGACTTTATTTTTCTAATTTAATGGGTTAATGAGTTTTTAATTAAAATTTGTATTGAAATGAAATCGAAATGAAAAATACCAGCATATTTTTTTTTTGTTTTTTTATAATTTAAAGCAGCTGGATGTCATTAAATCTTTAAAGTATCTATAGTGACGATTTTCCATTGAGGTTTTATGTTTCTTTTTATTTCGTGAATAAATGATTATTTTGTTATAAATAGATTAATTCTTGTTCTATTTTTGCTGATTTGGTATAAATTTTTTGTGTTTAAAAGATTTCCTGGATTTGGAATTATTTTTGGTAACAAATGACTCTTAAAGTTTTTTTTAAATAAGTTTTATTGTATCTACTGTATACTGTATAGAGACTATAATTTGTATTTCGATTTTATAGTGGAGACCTCGATTCAACAAAGTAAATAGTTTATAGTTCTGATTAATTATTGTAGAGTATATATAGTCTAATATATAGTTAAGCAATTCACCAAAGTGTTCTTCTTAAAAAACAAAAAATACGTTTCTTTAAAAATCTTCTTATATGATGGGTATATTAGTTTCATTTCAGCTTCATATATCACTCTCACTTGTGTCTTCTACATTATTCATTGATATCTGTTATGTCGTTCAATGAACTCAGATTTGAAGTGGATTTATGTAAAATAATTTTCTTTTTTGCTTCACTTTTGATTAATATTTCATCATCCTGGCTGGTTGATATTGTGCGAATCTCTGTCTCAGGGTTTATTTTATTTTACCATTTTACCGATTCATGCAAATAAATTGTTTTTAGCTGTATTCCCTTTTAGCACATATTTCTTTTACAAACGTTTTTATTAAATAAAATCAAATATGGTTTAGAGTGCTTGCGATTAGAATAATGGAACTTGTTTCTTACACATACTTACTTACATATGTATGTTCATAGTTTTAAAATCTTTAAAATATTATAGGGAAAGTTTCTGAATGATAACTTGCAACAATTGTCTCTTTAAGTTTGAAGTACTAACTTGATTACAGATTTAACTAAATTTTTGATTGTAGTCACAACTATAGAACTAAATGTTTATAGTCTAGTCTATAGTCTAGTCTATAGTCTAGTCTATAGTCTAGTCTATAGTCTAGTCTATAGTCTAGTCTATAGTTTAGTCTATAGTCTAGTCTATAGTCTAGTCTATAGTCTAGTCTATAGTCTAGTCTATAGTCTAGTCTATAGTCTATAGTCTATAGTCTAGTCTATAGTCTAGTCTATAGTCTAGTCTATAGTCTAGTCTATAGTCTAGTCTATAGTCTAGTCTATAGTCTAGTCTATAGTCTAGTCTATAGTCTAGTCTATAGTCTAGTCTATAGTCTAGTCTATAGTCTAGTCTATAGTCTAGTCTATAGTCTAGTCTATAGTCTAGTCTATAGTCTAGTCTATAGTCTAGTCTATAGTCTAGTCTATAGTCTAGTCTATAGTCTAGTCTATAGTCTAGTCTATAGTCTAGTCTATAGTCTAGTCTATAGTCTAGTCTATAGTCTAGTCTATAGTCTAGTCTATAGTCTAGTCTATAGTCTAGTCTATAGTCTAGTCTATAGTCTAGTCTATAGTCTAGTCTATAGTCTAGTCTATAGTCTAGTCTATAGTCTAGTCTATAGTCTAGTCTATAGTCTAGTCTATAGTCTAGTCTATAGTCTAGTCTATAGTCTAGTCTATAGTCTAGTCTATAGTCTAGTCTATAGTCTAGTCTATAGTCTAGTCTATAGTCTAGTCTATAGTCTAGTCTATAGTCTAGTCTATAGTCTAGTCTATAGTCTAGTCTATAGTCTAGTCTATAGTCTATAGTCTAGTCTATAGTCTAGTCTATAGTCTAGTCTATAGTCTAGTCTATAGTCTAGTCTATAGTCTAGTCTATAGTCTAGTCTATAGTCTAGTCTATAGTCTAGTCTATAGTCTAGTCTATAGTCTAGTCTATAGTCTAGTCTATAGTCTAGTCTATAGTCTAGTCTATAGTCTAGTCTATAGTCTAGTCTATAGTCTAGTCTATAGTCTAGTCTAGTCTATAGTCTAGTCTATAGTCTAGTCTATAGTCTAGTCTATAGTCTAGTCTATAGTCTAGTCTATAGTCTAGTCTATAGTCTAGTCTATAGTCTAGTCTATAGTCTAGTCTATAGTCTAGTCTATAGTCTAGTCTATAGTCTAGTCTATAGTCTAGTCTATAGTCTAGTCTATAGTCTAGTCTAGTCTAGTCTATAGTCTATAGTCTATAGTCTATAGTCTATAGTCTATAGTCTATAGTCTATAGTCTATAGTCTATAGTCTATAGTCTATAGTCTATAGTCTAGTCTATAGTCTAGTCTATATTCTAGTATATAATCTAGTTTATAGTCTAGTCTATAGTCTAGTCCTTGTGCAATAATTCTTCCGTTATTTAAGAGTGACGAATATGTTGACTATGTTTAAAATTTTGCCTTATTTTACATGGACAGAAAGATCGACTCATTAAGACCTTATATACACTGCAAAAACTTGATACAGCATATCGTTCCGATTACACAGAAGTGCTTTATTAACGACTTATTTATAATGTGTTATATAAATGCTTGCTTATTCATATGTCAGCTGCTTCGATTAGATACAGAATATATATGCGTTTTTGCACACGATTTGTACATTGACTTATTTGCCTGATTACTTGTAAGCAATTATCCAATGACATCACCAAGTTTAAAACAATTATTTGAAATTCTATTGTGGTAATGAAAGTTTTTCAGGGTATATTTTACTCATGGTAGAAAAAAAAACTTTTTTTGTTTTCCCAATGTTTTTCAAAAATTCAAACATTTATGATTTTATTATCGCAATCAAATACCATGATATTGAATTGCTTTGTAAAAACATTTCGTTCATTTATAAATGTTCATCGAACAGAGATTTAATAAAAATCAAAAAAAGAGATTTTATGATTATTTTAGTTTTTTTTATGGCATAAAAAACTGCAGTTATTTAGTTGTTACAATCTATTCTAAAAGGATACAAAACTGAGATTATATTAACTAAAAAAGCAAATTTTAGAAAAACTCGTTTAAAATATAAGGGTTATACCGGAAGAAGAGAAACAAGAATTTTTATATTTTTATTAGCTGTCTACTTATTTTCATGTTGTAAGAAATTTTAATTGATAAGACAAATAACTTAATTGAATACATCAACACCTTGATTTATATATTTATATTTATTAATTAAATTAAAATTAAATCTGAAAAATGTTGTATATTATTTTAGTCAGTTCTTGTTTATTTGCTTTTTATAGAATTTAATTAAAATTTATATTTTAGGCTTAAAAATTTGTCATGTTGTGCTGAGACTATTGAGAAATAGAGAAAATTAAATTGCCATAGAAAACAAAAAAATGGAAAAAGAAAAACTAGTTCAAATGTCTGCACACAGTTATACGTTCGTTCGTCCATATGTACAAAATACTTAAGGCTGTTAGTCATGTAATCAATGCAGGTGTATATGAGAAACATACCCAGCAAACATTTGTAACTAAATAATATATAATGAATTATCATATTGAATTAATTTTAATACACATTACTCAATTCTTTTATCAAGCTTTTAGGTTATTAAAACAAATTGTACATAACTTTCAAATGTTTGCTTGGTTGTTCTTACTAGTAAGTATTCTATGTGTGTGCGTGTGATTGAAAATAACCAATCAGCCACAAAAAGTTAAAACTGCTTCCACATAACAATTGAAATTGCATTCAGTTTTATCCAAAAAAAATCCACCTGCAAATATACCAGAACCTTGTGAACATATTTACTCACACATATATATGTACATATGTGTATGTACCTATTATATATTGACACGAATGTATAGAAAAATCTTAGTCCATTATGTACACCACCATTCCGTGAAGTGAAATGAAAATTGTATCCATAATAAAAAATTGTTATTTTTCGAGAACATTCTATTCTTTAATATATTACTATTAAATATTTTTTTTTAATTTTTTAGGATAAATAAGTTATTTTATGCATTATTTCGAAGGGCGAAGTTAAATAGATAGATAGATAGATAGATAGATAGATAGATAGATAGATAGATAGATAGATAGATAGATAGATAGATAGATAGATAGATAGATAGATAGATAGATAGATAGATAGATAGATAGATAGATAGATAGATAGATAGATAGATAGATAGATAGATAGAATATAGATAGATAGATAGATAGATAGATAGATAGATAATAGATAGATAGATAGATAGATAGATATAGATAGATAAGATAGATAGATAGATAGATAGATAGATAGATAGATAGATAGATAGATAGATAGATAGATAGATAGATAGATAGATAGATAAAAGATAGATAGATAGATAGATAGATAGATAGATAGATAGATAGATAGATAGATAGATAGATAGATAGATAGATAGATAGATAGATAGATAGATAGATAGATAGATAGATAGATAGATAGATAGATAGATAGATAGATATACTAAGTTAGTTAGTTACTTATATATTCTCTTACGAGGTATTAATGATAACTTTGCTGGAGGTACAGTGGGTCTTGGATGTACTATTTATAATATTATGTACTACACAATCACTTCTTATATTACAATACAAGTGTTTCTGATACAATATACTACATGCATACGCATGCGTAGTGTAGGTTTTTGTACAAAAATAATCATGTTAATAAACGACATTAACAACAAATTCGTTTATAACTTTACTTGACATTTACCAGTTTTAATGGATGTAATCAAAAAACACAACAATATATTTTGATACTCACAGATATACATACAAAAATACAAGCATACATATGTACTAACGTATGTATGTCTATATTCTACACAAGTAGTTATAATCAGATACTGATTATCTTTAATAACATTTTACATTTACTACCGCATTTGCATCCACATGTAAATTCATATTATACTTGTCTTTGTCATAATTACATCTTTATCTTCTTCGTATTCTCAGATAAGTGGCATCTAGATTATGCTTCATGTAAAGGAGCTGTAACATGCATACTATTTGTTAACTCTGATATATATAAACAGTAGAGTGCTACCAAAAAAAACATATAAACAAAATATTTGTGGAATTTTTTTAATATTAACCCATTGGCTAAAAGCTACAGTGAATGACCTAATTCCACTGTATTTTCTTGAAATGAAATTAAAGTAAAGTTGATCTAAGATATCATGTTTATATGCTACGGTATTGAGGTAAATTTCTAAGTGACGTCTGCCTGTCTTTTTATATGTTTGGGCATTAAGCATTGACGGTCATTTAAGTATATTTTGTTTACAAAAGCAGAAGAAATCATAGTTTTTACCTCTAAATTAATTTTTTATCCTTATTATCCGGCTGTACATTAATATACATGTGCTACTTAACTCATACATCTTAACAGCATGTTATCTAAACTATTGTCTTTTTAGTAGACATTATTTGGATAAAGGGTTTTATATATTGAAATGATTTCATCATACTAAATCCAAAACAACATGAAAACTTTGAAGCAACATGTTCAAATTTAACTGTCCATGAAACTTCTCCGGTTAAACAAGTTAATTTACATAACATACATAATATGGTCCTCTTACTCGCTAATATGTTTAACAAATCCAAAGATACTTGTTCTTATTATACTTATAATTCATGTTGTATGTTTATTTATCATGCTACAAATATATGTAAGTAAAACTAAAATAATTCCATTACCAAGTGTGTGTGTGTATGTAAATACATTTACGTTCAGCTGTTACTTTAACCAACAGTTTATGCCTGTATTAAAAATCTTGGCATAAGTACTCTTATGTTTTAGAGGGTTAATATAATAAGTACATACCATGTATTATGCGTTTTTCCTGTTTTACAGTTTTTTTTTTTTGTTGTAAGTACTAACTAGTTACTTTTCAAGGAACTAACCTCAAGGTTAAGACGAAATGTTCATGTTCAAGTGACATCTTTAAAAAAGAAAACAAATTCAGGGAAAATATAATAATAAAGTAAAATAACAAATATTCATGAAAAATATTTCTAATATTGTCAATAATGTAAATAAATTGTGATTAAAAAAAAGAAAAGAAAATATAAACGCAAAATTAATTTATTACAGTTAAACAGTACGTATGACTAATGTAACAAAAAATTTCATAATAAAAATATTAAGTATACGCCACTACTCAAGCAAAATACATACTTTAACTAAAATTACTATTTTTACACAAAAAAATATTAAAGAATTATTTATTTTTCGTTTTTTAGTTGGATATAGAATGTTCCTGGATGCGTGAATCTCATATTGACTGGATATTTCAAGGACCTGCCTCTTTAGTTTTAACACTTAATTTAATATTTCTCATACGTATTATGTGGGTAAGTTTTAAGTATTTTCTCACAATTAAATATTTATTAAGCATTTTCTTTTATTTAAATATAAAAATTCGCAATTTCCTTTGCAAATCCCTACAACTGTGGAAACATTTTGAATCTCTACTAGAAAAATCACTTTATTTTAAGTTATTTTAATCTTCTACTTTCACTCCTTTTAACTTTTTCAACCGGCTTAAATAAAAGCAACTGTGAGGTTTAAGTTTTTTTCTATCAATATCCGGTTTTATTTTAACATACATAACATCTTAAAGTTTTTATTTTTTATTGTTTTCATTTAATTCTATTTAATCTTTTTTTTCGTTTTGTTTCCTTTTCAGGTGCTTATAACAAAATTACGTTCAGCCAATACCTTGGAGACAAGACAATATCATAAAGCTTCGAAAGCATTAATGGTATTGATACCATTGTTTGGCATTACATACCTATTGGTATTGGTTGGACCGGAACAGGGTATTAGTCGTAATTTATTTGAAATTACAAGAGCCTTTTTAATAAGTACCCAAGTAAGTGAAACTTAAATAAGAATTGTTAAGTTTAAAAGATGGGAAATTATATATATTTTAAAATCTAGATAGAATAAATAAACTATTGTATTCTCTAAAGTTTAAAAATTGTTGTATAGTCTTGATTACAGACAGTTCTATAGTCCAGATTACAGATTTTTCTAAAGTGCAGATAATAGACTGTTCTATCGTCCAGACCATAGACTCTAGACTGTACACTGTCCTGTAGTCCAGACTATAGACTGGTCTATAATCCTGACTATAAACTGTTCTGTAGTCTTGACTTTAGACTTTTCTAATCTATAGCCCAGTCTATAGACTGTTCTATAGTCCAGACTATAGACTGTTCTATAGTCCAGACTATAGACTGTTCTATAGTCCAGTCTATGAACTGTTCTATATATTCTATAGTCCAGTCTATAGACTGTCCTGTATGTTCTGTAGTTTAGTCTATATACTATTCTATAGTCCAGTCTATAGACTGTTCTATAGTCTAGTCTATAGACTGTTCTATAGTCCAGTCTATAGACTGCTCTATAGTCCAGTCTATAGACTGTTCTATAGTCCAGTCTATAGACTGTTCTATAGTCCAGTCTATAGACT
>NC_060954.1:42167155-42171305 GCF_022045245.1 Lucilia cuprina
CAGACTATAGACTGTTCTATAGTCCAGACTATAGACTGTTCTATAGTCCAGACTATAGACTGTTCTATAGTCCAGACTATAGACTGTTCTATAGTCCACACTATAGACAGTTCTATAGTCCAAACTATAGACTGTTCTATAGTCTAGACTATAGACTGTTCTATAGTCCAGTCTTTAGACTGTTCTATAGTCTAGACTATAGACTGTTCTATAGTCCAGTCTATAGACTGTTCTATAGTCCAGTCTTTAGATTGTTCTATAGTCCAGTCTATAGATTGTTCTCTATATGTTCTATACATCGCTTCCCTTCCAGATTTTATTACATTACAGCAATCTGCTGCCATTAAAATTCCTCCATCATCACCTTAAGCAATTTATTCCTGATTTTAGTAGATTAATTATTGCATAATTAATGCGTTTTCTTTTTAATTTTTATCTCGTTTCACAGGGGTTCTTTGTCTCCTTATTCTTTTGTTTCCTCAACTCAGAGGTACGTCAAACGTTGCGTCATCGTTTTATTAGATGGCGTGACAATCGCAATCTGAGACGTGGCAGTTCTAATAGGAATCGCAGGTAATATTGCTTCAAACTTTTGAAATTTAAACGACGAGGAAAAGTTAGTATAGGTTATTGAGTCTCTTTTTAATTGTTTTCATTTTTATTCTTATTGTTTTTTATTTCATTTCTTTGGTCTTTTATAAATATGTTTCATGTACGTACAAAATACTTATATGTTGAATTAAGTTTACGAATTAATTTATTTATTTTTAATTTTAAATCTAACCGCTTTTTGTTAAGTTTGTTTGTTGTTGTTTGTTTTTCTTTTTTATGTCTGTTTTTGTTCTTTTTATTTTTTGGTTAATTCAGTTAATTTCTAATCTAATGTTTATTCAAATTTTATTGTTGTTTATTTCTAATTTAATTTTAAACAATTTCCCTAGGGTGAGGATTTTTTAATTTTTGTATTTTTACTTAGTGTGTGCAGGAAGTATGTTTATTAGTATGGTTTCACTTCTAACTACTATTTTAAAACAAAATTAATTAGGCAAACATGCTTATGAAACCAGAAATGAAGAGAATAATTTAATTTTTACTTGAATGTTTTTTTATAATTTAAGGATATTTTTTTTAATTTAAAAGCATTAACTGATTTTTTATTAACAAATATAATATAAAGAAATTTATATATTCTTTGTATATGAGCAGTGTTTTGAATAAAAATCTTTTAATTGAGTTTGAATGCAAAACTTCTTTTATGCCCTTCTATATCGGGAATTTGATAAGTATGTTTTAGTATAAATTCTTAATATCTATCCAAGTTACAGACAGGGCTTTGTATGAATTAATTCAAGTTAGAGACATTCACCAAATTCTTAATTCAGAAATATAAAGTGTAACACAAATTGAATTACAAAATCTTTCTTAAATACAATTTGTAGTAGATTGTATAAAAACCCTTTCGTTTACAGTCAGACTGATGTATCTCAAACACTAAAATTTCAACATAAAAGGTTTTTCAAATTTTATTTTGATATAAACCTCTATTCCACCTCTTAGCTTAATAAAATGTTAGTAAGTTAGTGATTTAGTAAGTCAGTAAGTTAGTTAGATCGTGAGAAAGTTATTATGTTAGTAAGTTTGTGAGTTAGTTAGTAAGTTAGTAAGTTGGTATGTTAGTAAGTTAGTAAGTTAGTAAGTTAGTAAGTTAGTAAGTTAGTAAGTTAGTAAGTTAGTAAGTTAGTAAGTTAGTAAGTTAGTAAGTTAGTAAGTTAGTAAGTTAGTAAGTTAGTTAGTTAGTTAATTAGTTAGTTAATTAGTTAGTTAGTTAGTTAGTTAGTTAGTTAGTTAGTTAGTTAGTTAGTTAGTTAGTTAGTTAGTTAGTTAGTTAGTTAGTTAGTTAGTACAGTGGTAATAGAAACTTCATAAATATTCTTCTTTTGCGAGTTTCCATCAACAACAAGAATATTCCTTTAAAAAATTTCTTTCCTGACATTCGTAATTTTCATTGAATGAGATTTTTTTTCATAATTTACATATTTGTAACATTTTATTTAAAGTCTTCCTCAGAGGTAATTCATGAAATGCTTAGATTATTCGACATTTCGGTTTTGAACACTCCTAATGTTTTAGTAAAATTGTATTTAGGATAAAACCAAATATCATTTTGTTTTGCGGGTTTTAATACGTTTTGAAATATTTACACATGACTTAATTTGTTTTTTATTTATGTAGATGGTTTTTTTAAGGTAAATCTTTGTTTTGGTATATTTTTATAATAAAGCTATAAGTGATGTAATATTAGATTTTCACAAAGGAAAAGAACCACAAATTGTCTATAAGAGATTAAGCAAAAGTAGTAGCAAAAGAATTAAATATACATTTGAAAAAATTTGCTTCAAGGTATACACTTAAGGGCATTAACAAGTTGATATGAGATAACATGAAATTATTTTTTTCATATTCTGGGTTCATACATCTGAAAATACTATATTTTTAAATGTTTAACTGAAAATTACTTCTTCTATTTTTACTTAGCTTAAACTATAACAATGTCAATTAACAGCATTTATTTAAAAAGATATAAGTGCTTTTTCAATTACTAATGTTACAATTGTTTAGCTATTTATTTAAAATTAACATTTCTTTTCTTTCTATTACAGACATCGTTTGTCCAAAGACTATTCACAAAGATCAAGAACTGAAAGTTTACGGTATGTACTTCTAAGAGCATTGCAATAAAAATGTATTCAAATAAATATATTAACACAACAACAAAAACAGTAGTTGTTTTGTAAATGTCAACAACTTGTAATTTTAAATTAAACACAACATAAATATTTATAATTTTCACTTCAAGTTATAGTCTGATTACAATTGTGACTACGTAACTACTAAATAGTTTACAGAACAAAAATTACTCGCTTTTACTTACATTGAACTCTCTAACTCATCTTGTCGTGTTATTTTATTTAAACTTAAACAATTATTTTGTTGCCAGTCGCATTCTGCTAGCAGTTGCAATTGTAATCAAACTATAACTAAAGCTATAACAACATTTACTTCTCTGTACATGATACTGTGTTCTCTTCCTTTTCTATTGTTCTTGTATTTCCTTATCACAATTTGTTTTTATATTTAATCACTTGGTCAGTCTTTTGTAGTTTCATTTGTATACAATGCAAACTAACATGAACACAAACAACTGCTTACACACTCTATCTATGCATTTGTAATGTTTTCTCATTCTCACTTTTGTATTTACTTACGAAAACACATGTACTTCTTATAAAGAAAACGTGTATCTGTGTGTGTGTGTATATCGTTATTGTACAAGAGGAAAAATATTTGTTGTACTTGTTGTTGGTATTTCCTATTAATTGTGTATATGTTTGTGACATTAGTTTAAAGTTGTATCGTTTATTTATGAACACTGCACTATTATAGAGAGTGGATATTAAAGGTTTTCTAGACTTTAGAATCCAGTTTTTGTGACTAGTATTTGGACTAGCGTATTGCATAGATTATTGACAAATAGTAAATTTATTGACTAGTTTATTAACTAGTCTATTGACGAATCTTTTGCAAAACTTTAGTACATAATGAGTCTTTAGATTAGACCTTTAACAAGTGAGTAGTTTGTGTCTGCATATTGGCTAGTCTATTACTGAATTATCTATTAACAAGTCTATTTTGTATTTCTTAGGTGTCGTTGTATACCGAGTAGTATTTCTTATTTGCTTGTATTTATATTATTTATGTTCTATTGTCTCTTCTGTAACAGTTACTCTGAGGAAGACTTTAAATAAAATGTCACAAATATGTAAATTATGAATAAAATTTTATTCAATAAAAATTACAAATAATAGGAAAGAAATTCTTTAAAGGAATATTCTTGTTGTTGATGGAAAGTAAACTTTAAAATAAAGAAGAATAGTTATAAAGTTTCCATTACTACTGTACTTTTCTTTAATCACAAGTAAACTACTGCATAAGAAAGTTTAATTCATCACACCTGATACCTCTGCTTGGAGTCCCCTCCAAGTAACTAACTAACTAACTAACTAACTAACTAACTAACTAACTAACTAACTAACTAACTAACTAACTAACTAACTAACTAACTTACTAACTAACTAACTAACTAACTAAC
>NC_060954.1:42171405-42174209 GCF_022045245.1 Lucilia cuprina
GTCTATAGTCTAGTCTATAGTCTAGTTTATAGTCTAGTCTATAGTCTAGTCTAAAGTCTAGTCTATAGTCTAGTCTATAGTCTAGTCTATAGTCTAGTCTATAGTCTATCCTATAGTCTATAGTGGAGGAGGAAACCTTACATAGGTCCCATAAAGGGTATGTCGGATTCCTACCGACTTAAACAACCTCCATTGTCAACACCACACTCCGCGGAACTGCCACCAGGTACTACTTCGTGGAGTGGTCAGCTTTGTCGCTGAACTTCCTTATCTCTCAGAGTTTATAGTCTAGTCTATAGTCGAGTCTATTGTCTAGTCTATAGTCTGGTCTATAGTCTAGTTTATAGTCTAGTCTATAATCTAGTCTATAGTCTAGTCTATAGTCCAGTCTATAGTCTAGTCTATAGTCTAGTGTATAGCCTAGGCTGGTCCATACCTTAGTCTTTCATCTAGTCTATAAACAACAAAAAATACTTTTTAATAAATCTTTTCTTAAAAAATGTTCCATTTTACTTTCTTTCTTGTATTATTCCTATTATTTCTTATTTATTTTTGAAATCTCCCTAGACCCGTCGAAAAAATCTGGACCTATAAATGCGAAGGCGACAAATGGTCTATAGTCTAGTTTATAGTCTATAGTCTAGTCTATAGTCTAGTCTATTGTCTAGTGTATAGCCTAGGCTGGTCCATACCTTAGTCTTTCATCTAGTCTATAAACTCCAAAAAATACTTTTTAATAAATCTTTTCATAAAAAATGTTCCATTTTGCTTTCTTTCTTGTATTATTCCTATTATTTCTTATTTATTTTTGAAATCTCCCTAGACCCGTCGAAAAAATCTGGACCTATAAATGCGAAGGCGACAAATGCGTTCGATATCATTATCTCAGCATGCCGAAAGGCGAAAAACGAGTGCCTTTTATGACCTGTTCAATGACATGTGGTGACATAAACATTTGGCCACGTCCTACCATTAAAACAGGTGTTAGCTCTAAGTCTCTTACCTTTTCCATGGATGATATAGAATTACGTCTCGACACACCCTATGCACAAGTCGAAACACATTTCCGTCAATCGTTTGAATTGTTTCTCAAAGATCTAAGACGTATACAACGGCTAGATTTTGCCGAACATACACCAGAAGTTGGTGAAAAGGGTACAGCTAATATGGATGGAAATAGTGTCGATAATACATTTGAAGCAAAAACTAAACAACAACAGAGACGTTATGCCGATGCGGGACAACATGAATCGCATCGTTTAAGAGGTGAGAATATAGCGGCTGCATCGATATTGGCCAATGCCTTTGGTTTGCGCAAACACAGTGATATAGAAAAGTTGACGGTAAATGTGGCCATACATAAGTTTGCTGATATAAATTTGAATTTCGAGACCGATGAAAGTTATCAGCTAACGGCCAATTGTAAGTAGAATTGAATTCACGAGATAACGAGATAAAACTTCTTAACAAATATATATGTTTTAGTTGAAAAGCGTCACTATAATGTACAAATAACAGCCAATTCATTCTTCGGTGCCCGCCATGCCTTGAGCACATTACAACAACTTATTTGGTTTGATGATGACGAGAGCCAGTTGCGTATACTGTCCAAAGTTGTGGTCATCGATGCTCCTAAATTTAGATATCGCGGCCTTATGTTGGACACTTCAAGACATTATTTCTCAGTAGAATCTATCAAACGAACCATTGCTGCCATGTCATATTCTAAACTTAATCGTTTCCATTGGCACATAACCGATTCACAAAGTTTTCCTTACATTTCGAAACATTATCCCGAATTGGCGGCCCATGGTGCTTACTCCGATAGAGAAACGTACACGGATGCCGATGTACGTGATATTACAGCATTTGCAAAATTACATGGTATACAAGTGATACCGGAAATCGATGCTCCAGCTCATGCGGGCAATGGTTGGGATTGGGGTCCCAAGCGTGGCATGGGCGAGTTAAGTTTGTGTATAAATCAACAACCTTGGAGTTTTTATTGTGGTGAACCTCCTTGTGGCCAACTTAATCCTAAGAATAATAATACATTTTTAATTTTACAACGTCTCTACGAAGAGTTGTTGAACTCAACGGGACCCACCGACTATTTCCACTTGGGTGGCGATGAGGTGAATTTAGAATGTTGGGCTCAGTATTTTAACGACACCGACTTGAGAGGCTTATGGTGTGACTTCATGTTAAATGCCATGGCTCGGTGAGGCTTTACAATAAATTATTTCAAAACAAGTTTTAGTTAAAAATGTAAAATTTATTTTTCTTATTTATAGTTTAAAAATAGCTAATAATAATGTAGAACCAAAAATTGTCTCCGTTTGGTCGAGTGGTTTAACAAATACCCGCTGCCTTCCTAAAACCCAATTTGCTGTTCAGGTTTGGGGTGGCAGTACTTGGCAGGAGAATTATGATTTACTAGATAATGGTTTTAATGTTATATTTTCACACGTCGATGCCTGGTACTTAGATTGTGGCTTTGGTAATTGGAGAGCTACAGGTGGGTAAAGCTGTGCGTTTTTTTTGACGATTTTGTGGTTATGTTGATTTGTGTTTTCCACAGGTGATGCTGCCTGTTCGCCGTATCGTACTTGGCAAAATGTTTACAAACACCGTCCTTGGGAGCGTATGCGTTTAGATAAAACCAGAAGAAAACAGGTAAGGTTATGTTATTAGATCTAGATAGATAGATAGATAGATAGATAGATAGATAGATAGATAGATAGATAGACAGACAGATAAATAGATAAATAGATTGATAGATAGATAGATAGATAGATAGATAG
>NC_060954.1:42174309-42178123 GCF_022045245.1 Lucilia cuprina
ACTAGACTATAGACTAGACTATAGACTAGACTATAGACTAGACTATAGACTAGACTATAGACTAGACTATAGACTAGACTATAGACTAGACTATAGACTAGACTGTAGGTTAGACTATAGACTTGACTAGCGACTAGATTATATACTAGACTATAGACTAGATTTTAGAATACACTTTAGACTGATTATAAAATTGACTACAGACTAGACTATAGACTAGACAACAGACTAGACTATATACTAGAATATTGACTATACTATAGGCTAGCCTATTGACTAGACTAAAGACTAGACTATAGACTACAATATAGACTAGACTATATACAGGACTTTAGGCTCGACTATAGACTAGCCTATTGACTAGACTATAGACTAGCCTATTGACTAGACTATAGACTAGCCTATTTAGTAGACTATAGACTAGAGTATAGAATATCATATAGGCTAGACTATAAACTAACTTATTGACCAGGTCATACACTGGACTATAGACTAGTTGGCTAGTCTAATAGACTAGAGTACACACTATAGACTGAACTATAAACTAGAGTTTACTTTATACCATTGACTACTTTATAAACTGGTATCGATATTAAAAAATACTTTTTCATACCTGCGAAAGTTAATTTAACGAATGCATAACTATTCCACGTGAAGAGGATAAAAAAACAGCAACAATGTCTACTAAATAATCTCATACGGTTACACAGAATAATAGAAGGCAATTCTATGGGATGACACCTACTGCGGCGGAACGTGAAACCTTTTCATAATGAATAAGTCCAAACGTTGGTGCACTTCATTACCAGCCTTTGTTTAAATTACACTAATATATTTCGGAATCTTATTTCAGATATTATATCTTTCAGAAAAACAGAGGCTACGGCCCAAAAACAAATTTAATTGTAATGTAGCCAAAATGTAGGGATTCATAGATAAAATATTTGTATATAAGTCACCTCGTATTTAATTATTTCTACCTTTGTAACAATAAAATAATATCCAAAGTTTGGTTTAAACATTGTTATTGAAATTTTATTTACAATAATTATGAATTTAAATACGAAATTTAACTAATGAAACACAAAATGAAATACATTTATTTTTGATTTATATATTATTTGTAATAATATTAAGGACTAAATTATACCAAGTATAATATATAAAATTTATCTCTCATTTTTTATAATTTTTTTTATAATATAAAACCATATGGTTATATAATTTATAACTTAAACAAAATATTTTTTTAAAAATTATTAATATCAGCAGGACAATATATTTTTATCATAAAATATAAAAATCAATATAAATTAACATTTTCTGTTTTATTTATTAGATTTTTCTTGTATTTAGATAAGTACAATTACATATATATGTTTGTATGTATATGTATATTAATATAAAACTAATAATTCTATATATTGTTTTACTTAATCATTTAAATCTTATAGAATATAAATTAACATAAATTTTATTTACGTATATATATTTTTTTATAGTTTTATAAATAAATTTCTTACAATTTCTTCTAAATGAAATAAATGAGAAATCGAGAAAAAGCTTTCAAATAATTATGATATCAAAGAGATTTTTTACTATAAAATATTTGATTTTTTATCTTTCAAATATTTAAGAAATTTTATAGGTGTGAAGAAGTGAAGTTTTGTTTTAAAAATAACTATATATATATATTTATTTCTACATTATGTATGCATCTATGTATGTTTTGGATCTATGTTTATGGGGGAGGGAGTTTAAGAGATATATACAAGATATTTTTGTATTTTTTTATTTAAACATGGAAAAATAAAAAAAAACGGTAAAACTTAATAAAAATTAAAGAAAATTTAACTATCAATTAATTTACTATATTCCTTTTTATTGTTTGTTTTCTTAATTTAATTTAAGTTATTAATACCCGCAACAACTAGTTGAAAAAATACATGACTATAGCCTGTGTACTGTTCGAAATCGACACTTGTTCTATGCAACGATTCACGAGAACTTGTGTAAAAGGTGACAAATTCAAACATCAAATCATTGACTGATGAACTCTTTCAAAAACTGATTCATAAAATAAGAATCGACTTCATAACCCTGCCATAGAATCCGAAAGTTGTAATTTTAAACAAATTTAAATAGTATCATCTACAAACTGAGCTGATACATCTGACACATCTGAGTTCATAATTTTTGGATGATTGGGTATCAGATCATTCCGGAGCTGGGCAATTTTGAACAAGTATAATCATGCACGTTTTTAGTAGCTGGAACGAAAATTGGTACTTTTGTTTTAAAATATTTATAAAGACCAACAAATTTAAGTCAGACTTATTACTTAAATAGAACAAAACAATATCTGAACTACATCTAAACTAGAACTGAACTAGATCAAACTGGAACAAAAATAGTACAGAACTAGAACAAAACTAGAAAAGAACTAACACAGAACTAGAACAGAACTAGAACAGAACTAGAACAGAACTAGAACAGAACTAGAACAGAACTAGAACAGAACTAGAACAGAACTAGAACAGAACTAGAACAGAACTAGAACAGAACTAGAACAGAACTAGAACAGAACTAGAACAGAACTAGAACAGAACTAGAACAGAACTAGAACAGAACTAGAACCGAACTAGAATAGAACTAGAACTTGAACAGAACTCGAACAGAACTCGAACGGAACTAGAACAGAACTAGAACAGAACAAGAATTAGAACAGAACTGAACTAGAACTGAACCAGAACTGAACCAGAACTGAACTAGAATTGAACTAGAACAGAACTAGAACTGAACTAGAACTGAACTAGAACTGAACTAGAACTGAACTAGAACTGAACTAGAACTGAACTAGAACTGAACTAGAACTGAACTAGAACTGAACTAGAACTGAACTAGAACTGAACTAGAACTGAACTAGAACTGAACTAGAACTGAACTAGAACTGAACTAGAACTGAACTAGAACTGAACTAGAACTGAACTAGAACTGAACTAGAACTGAACTAGAACTGAACTAGAACTGAACTAGAACTGAACTAGAACTGAACTAAAACTGAACTAGAACTGAACTAGAACTGAACTAGAACTGAACTAGAACTGAAGTAGAACTGAACTAGAGCTGAACTAGAACTGAACTAGAACTGAACTAGTACTGAACTAGAACTGAACTAGAACTGAACTAGAACTAGAACTGAACTAGAACTGAACTAGAACTGAACTAGAACTGAACTAGAACTGAACTAGAACTGAACTAGAACTGAACTAGAACTGAACTAGAACTGAACTAGAACTGAACTAGATAGGAACTAGAACTAAACTAGAACTGAACTAGAACTGAACTAGAACTGAACTAGAACTGAACTAGAACTGAACTGAACTAGAACTGAACTAGAACTGAACTAGAACTGAACTAGAACTGAACTAGAACTGAACTAGAACTGAACTAGAACTGAACTAGAACTGAACTAGAACTGAACTAGAACTAAACTAGAACTAGAACTGAGCTAGAACTGAACTAGATCTAAACTAGAACTGATCTAGAACTGAACTAGAACAGAAATAGAACTGATCTAAAACTTAATTTGAACTGAACTAGAACTGAACTAGAACTGAACTAGATATAAACTAGAACTGATCTAGAACTGAACTAGAACAGAAATAGAACTGAACTAGAACTTAATTTGAACTGAACTTGAACTGAACTAGAACAGAACTAGAACAGAACTAGAACTGAACTTGAACTGAACTAGAACTGAACTAGAACTGAACTAGAACTGAACTAGAACTGAACTAGAACTGAACTAGAA
>NC_060954.1:42178223-42190096 GCF_022045245.1 Lucilia cuprina
ATAGTCTAGTCTATAGTCTAGTCTATAGTCTAGTCTATAGTCTAGTCTATAGTCTAGTCTATAGTCTAGTCTATAGTCTAGTCTATAGTCTAGACTATAGTATAGTCTGTAGTCTACTCTATAGCCCAGTCTATAGTCTAGTCTATAGTCTATTCTATAGTCTAGTCTATAGTCTAGTCAATGAAAGGTGGGATAATTGAGAAATGTGCTCTTGATGTTACTGAATCAACAGAGGCCATCCCATCTGTGTAGTCAAAAACGGAAGTGGTCTGCTTGCATTTCGGAAGTTAAACAACGGTTTAAAGTGTTTGTAAATAAACGTGAAATTCGTATTATCAATGGGAAAAATTTGTCAGATGGGAAAAATTTATCAGATGTTACAGTGTTGTTAGATGTTAGAGATTTTTAAAACATAATGGCGACAGCATTAAAGATCTTTTACACAAACAAATTTATTAAATAAACTTAAGTTAGTAATGACAGAATTCATAAAAATATCGTTATCTTATCAAAAAAAATCACAAACTATGATATTGATATAATATTTCAAAACATAATAAAAGATAGAAAGAGACGTATGAGATAATTAATTGTAAATTGCTGTATGGATATTAAGATTAAATTTAGAATATAAATAAGTCAGTAGAATTGACACAAAACTATTATGAATCCGGTACATTTTATTTTTAAGGCATAATATATAAAATTTTTATTTTTCAAATTATATGTTATTATGTATTTAACAACTTCATGAATAACAAATAATTCTTCAGTTCATATTTTTCTCCACATTAGGTATCAATTCCGCCAATTCAAGACGTTTCTCCTTCAAACACTTTAAATAATCCGAGGCCGAACTGTTGGCAGTTGTAACACATTGTGACCAATCGGCTTTGCTATAGGTGTCATTCCGTAGTTTTGTTTCAAAAGGATATTTGCTCAATTCTTGTTTATCACCTTGTGGCTGATCACGCAACTCATAATCATTTAGTTTTTTATAAAATTTGGCAAAATTTTGTGATTCCTCTAAATATAAATCGTATAAATAACTGGAGGAACGATTATTATAAATTTCCGTACAAATTTCGGGTAGATATTGTAATAAACTTTCAATATTTTCCAAATCAAAATCACATGTTATGAAAATACTACTATCATTATCGGATGGTGCTAAAGTTGGGGACTCTGTAAGAGTTTGTGTAAGTTCTATTTGATCCAAAGCCTGGGAATAGGACTAAAATGTTTGAAGAGAGAAAATTTACATTTTTTTAACTAAAATCAATTTATTTTACTTACCATTATTAAAATGTTTAATATGAAAATTACAAAGTTTCCGTACATCTTGTTTGTCTCAAAAATGTCTTACAACTGACTGAATAATTATATTTAACAGGATAGTTTGTTTTTGTTTGCTAACATGATATGATTTAACAAATTAATTTCTAATTATTTTTTATGAATTCATACTTGTAGGAGTGCCTTTATTCTATTTATAAGTAGATTGTTGTAAACTAATTCATTACAAAAAAGGAGTGGGCATACAAAGTTGATTAAGTCGTTTGAAATTAAAAAAATTAAAGTTTATTGAGAATATATCGTTCATTTGGCATATCTCAACAGTAGATATTACCGAAAATGTATAAAACTTAAAACTTCCAAACTTAGGTTATGCTATGTTGACACTGTTGTCAGATCTTACAACGTTGGCAGTAAAATTTACAGAAAATATCAAATAATAGTGTAAACTCACAAATTTTGTATTCCAATATTGCCAGTAGTGCTTTTGTAAAGTTGTAAGTTCAGACGATTGTTAGACATTTTCTGAACATTTTACTGACAATGTTGTAAGATCTGACAACAGTGTATCGCGGCTTTTAGAACATATTATACGCCAAGAAGTTGTTGTAGTCGAGCGAAGCCTACCATAAAATACCCTACACCTGATGTAGTAGTGTAGTGATGTAGTTTTCATAAAAATGAATTTAAGTTGAATTGTACCTTGCTTCAGATATATTTAAGTCATTTATTTGTGGACATTTAAGTTAAATTTTAAAGGGGGGTCTTTATAGGGCCTAGGGTCCAATGAGTCCCTTTAATTATAAAGTTCATGAGGTCATCAAGCCTAGTATAGAACTTGGTATATTAAACATGATTATGAACTTAGAAGCCTTATTTGGCGGATTCAGTTGTAAGGAGGCTAAATGAAATAATGGACCGATGTTAACTATTTTCAATAGGCTTCGCCTACATTACCATAAAAGATCATGTGCCAAATTTCATTGCAATTATCTCCAAAATTGCTACCTATAGTTAGATTACAAGATTTACAAACCCTATTCGGGGGTTTAGTTGTATGGGGGCTAGGTGAGGTGATAAACCAATCTTAACCATTATCAATAGGCTTCGTCCCGGGAACAATAGAAGATCATGTACCAAATTTCATTGAATTGTCTTCAAAATTGCGACCTGTAGTTTGATTACAATACAATACAATACTTTAAGGTGGGTATAGGCCCAATATTATTGTACGTTACAAACATCAGCTCAAACCCAATATACCCTCATCACTAAAGTGGTGCAGGATTTAAAAAAAGAGTAGAAGATGTGATAAATAATGAAAGTTAAATAAACTTATGTTCCCCAGAATCATAATCGATAGATCAGGGCATGTCTTGTTCAAAAAAGATGTATAATTGCTTTATCATCTTCTTCATTTTAACTGCTTCTATAGGAATCATATTGGAGAACATATACGTCTCAAAAATATCCCAAACCGACAGTGAAGCGTAAATATTGAAAGACTAAATCAAGTTGTTAGATCATATATGCCGAATAATGCTTAAGCAAACATCTATATTTACGTTTACAAGAGTACCGAAGTCAATTTATCGTCCGTTTTACCGCCGTACACGTGGCCTCATTAGATCATCTGTTCTGATCAAAGAAAAGATCAATATCAATAGTAAAGTCCACCTTAGCATGTTCTGAAGAGTTTACAAGGGCCTCCTCCTCTTATCATTTTCCCCATAAAAGTGTAATTGTCGAATAAGTATAACGCCATCATATCCACACTTTCTCGGACCAGTATCGTTATGATAGACACACACAATCAGCAATTGCATAGCAAGCAATTAGACGCCAAAGAAAGGATCAAAGAAAAGATCAAATAGTAACAATAGTATAAAGATCATTTTAGTAAGTTCTTAACTAATGCAGTTTACGGAAGCCTCTTCCTCTTATTATTCACCCATACAAGTGTAATTATAGAATATTACGTCATCACAATTAGATACGTCCGACATTCTTGGACCAGTTTAGCTATGATAGACACACACAATCAATGACTCATACTAGTGTAATTGTTGAATATCACGCCTTCATACTTAAAGACCCCCGATATTTTTACACACAATCAAGAACACATTCCAGTGTCCTTGCCGAATATTACGCCATTATATTTGGAGACGCCCGACCTTCTCGGATCTGTTAAGTAATGATAAACACGCCCGTATCAGAAACATAATAGCAGCCTGAATATCAGTAATATATGAGATGATACCCGATAAAGCCAAAACCATTTCGCAGTCCAATTTATTGTGGATAATTTAAATCAGAAACTGATTTGTTCAGTAATCTTTCTATTGAGGTCTTAAGATCAAAAAGTAAGAAAAAAGTAGAAGTCAATGACAATTTCTTAAACAAAATTAAACAAAAGATAATAACAACTGTTTATCAACTAAGAGACCAGCAAAGCACAGATCGGCAAAGAGCTTTGTTAATATATCCCACAGAGATTATGCTTCCGAAAATATCTCTAACGCTTAGAAATATCATATTAAAATCAGAAAAGGGATAAATTTTACTAAACAACACATTCTATGAAATTTGGAACATTAAAACTTTAACTTTTGTACAACTTTACACAGTCGACCAAGTCCAACACTATTTTCTTAGTTATTTCCCTTTTTGCTTTGTTTTACATTTAACTAAACACATTTATTAGCAAATAAATATTTTAATTAATTTTTTTGTTATTAATGCGTGTTCCTCAACTTGAGTATTGTATTTGTTAAATATTTTTTCTGGGTTTTAGTCTGATATTATTATTATTTTTTGCCTCAGCGTGTTTTATTTCATCGACAATCTATTGAATACTAAAATGATTTTAAACATTATTCATTTAATATCTAGAAAAAATATTTATTGGTATTTATCTTTTTTCCAGCTAAAATTTCTTTATCAACTTAAACAATATGATTGTAAACATTTTACGAATGAATTTAAAGATTTCGTGTTTTTTTGCGATTGTGTTAACAAATTAATAATATATATAATAATCTTAAGATAAAAAAGTTTTTATAGCATTTTTTATCCGGGAACAAATTATTATTAGTTTTAGACAATAAGCGCACTTTTATTAAGGTTTCAAATTGTTTAAATATTATACTTTTTGCTAACTAACCTTTTGTTAATTAACTAATTAACTAACTAACTAACTAACTAACTAACTAACTAACTAACCAACTTACTAACTAACTAACTAACTAACTAACTAACTAACTAACTAACTAACTAACTGACTAACTGACTAACTGACTAACCGACTAACTGACTAACTGACAAACTAACTAACTAACTAACTAACTAACTAACTAACGAACTAACTAACGACTATAGACTAGACTAGACCATAGCCTAGACTAAACCATAGACTAGACTAGACCATAGACTAGACTAGACCATAGAATAGACTAGACCATAGACTAGACTACACTGGACTATAGACTAGACTATAGACTAGACTATAGACTAGACTATAAACTAGACTATAGACTAGACTACAGAATAGACTATAGACTAGACTATAAACTAGACTATAAACTAGACTATAGACTAGACTATAGACTAGACTATAAACTAGACTATAGACTAGACTATAGACTAGACTATAGAATAGTCTACAGACTAGACTATAGGCTAGGCTATAGACTAGACTATAGACTAGACTATAGACTAGACTATAGACTAGGCTATAGACTAGGCTATAGACTAGACTATAGACTAGGCTATAGACTAGACTATAGACTAGACTATAGACTAGACTAGACTATAGACTAGACTAGACTATAGACTAGACTATAGACTAGACTATAGACTAGACTATAGACTAGACTATAGACTAGACTATAGAATAGACTATAGACTAGACTATAGACTAGACTATAGACTAGACTATAGACTAGACTGTAAACTAGATTATAGACTAGACTATAGACTAGACTATAAACTAGATTGTAGACTAGACTATATACTAGACTATAAACTAGATTATAGACTGGACTATAGACAAGACTATAAACTAGGCTATAGATTAGACTATAGACTAGACTATAGACTAGACTATAGACAAGACTATAGACTAGACTATAGACTAGACTATAGACTAGACTATAGACTAGACTATAGACTAGACTATAGACTAGACTATAGACTAGACTATAGACTAGACTATAGACTAGACTATAGACTAGACTATAGACTAGACTATAGACTAGACTATAGGCTGGACTATAGACTAGACTAAAGACTAGACTATATACTAGACTATAGACTAGACTAGACTATAGACTAGACTATAGAATAGACTATAGACTAGACTATAGACTAGACTATAGACTAGACTATAGACTAGACTATAGACTAGACTATAGACTAGACTGTAGGTTAGACTATAGACTTGACTAGCGACTAGATTATATACTAGACTATAGACTAGATTTTAGAATACACTTTAGACTGATTATAAAATTGACTACAGACTAGACTATAGACTAGACAACAGACTAGACTATATACTAGAATATTGACTATACTATAGGCTAGCCTATTGACTAGACTAAAGACTAGACTATAGACTACAATATAGACTAGACTATATACAGGACTTTAGGCTCGACTATAGACTAGCCTATTGACTAGACTATAGACTAGCCTATTGACTAGACTATAGACTAGCCTATTTAGTAGACTATAGACTAGAGTATAGAATATCATATAGGCTAGACTATAAACTAACTTATTGACCAGGTCATACACTGGACTATAGACTAGTTGGCTAGTCTAATAGACTAGAGTACACACTATAGACTGAACTATAAACTAGAGTTTACTTTATACCATTGACTACTTTATAAACTGGTATCGATATTAAAAAATACTTTTTCATACCTGCGAAAGTTAATTTAACGAATGCATAACTATTCCACGTGAAGAGGATAAAAAAACAGCAACAATGTCTACTAAATAATCTCATACGGTTACACAGAATAATAGAAGGCAATTCTATGGGATGACACCTACTGCGGCGGAACGTGAAACCTTTTCATAATGAATAAGTCCAAACGTTGGTGCACTTCATTACCAGCCTTTGTTTAAATTACACTAATATATTTCGGAATCTTATTTCAGATATTATATCTTTCAGAAAAACAGAGGCTACGGCCCAAAAACAAATTTAATTGTAATGTAGCCAAAATGTAGGGATTCATAGATAAAATATTTGTATATAAGTCACCTCGTATTTAATTATTTCTACCTTTGTAACAATAAAATAATATCCAAAGTTTGGTTTAAACATTGTTATTGAAATTTTATTTACAATAATTATGAATTTAAATACGAAATTTAACTAATGAAACACAAAATGAAATACATTTATTTTTGATTTATATATTATTTGTAATAATATTAAGGACTAAATTATACCAAGTATAATATATAAAAATTTATCTCTCATTTTTTATAATTTTTTTTATAATATAAAACCATATGGTTATATAATTTATAACTTAAACAAAATATTTTTTTAAAAATTATTAATATCAGCAGGACAATATATTTTTATCATAAAATATAAAAATCAATATAAATTAACATTTTCTGTTTTATTTATTAGATTTTTCTTGTATTTAGATAAGTACAATTACATATATATGTTTGTATGTATATGTATATTAATATAAAACTAATAATTCTATATATTGTTTTTACTTAATCATTTAAATCTTATAGAATATAAATTAACATAAATTTTATTTACGTATATATATTTTTTTATAGTTTTATAAATAAATTTCTTACAATTTCTTCTAAATGAAATAAATGAGAATCGAGAAAAAGCTTTCAAATAATTATGATATCAAAGAGATTTTTTACTATAAAATATTTGATTTTTTATCTTTCAAATATTTAAGAAATTTTATAGGTGTGAAGAAGTGAAGTTTTGTTTTAAAAATAACTATATATATATATTTATTTCTACATTATGTATGCATCTATGTATGTTTTGGATCTATGTTTATGGGGGGGAGTTTAAGAGATATATACAAGATATTTTGTATTTTTTTATTTAAACATGGAAAATAAAAAAAAACGGTAAAACTTAATAAAAATTAAAGAAAATTTAACTATCAATTAATTTACTATATTCCTTTTTATTGTTTGTTTTCTTAATTTAATTTAAGTTATTAATACCCGCAACAACTAGTTGAAAAAATACATGACTATAGCCTGTGTACTGTTCGAAATCGACACTTGTTCTATGCAACGATTCACGAGAACTTGTGTAAAAGGTGACAAATTCAAACATCAAATCATTGACTGATGAACTCTTTCAAAAACTGATTCATAAAATAAGAATCGACTTCATAACCCCTGCCATAGAATCCGAAAGTTGTAATTTTAAACAAATTTAAATAGTATCATCTACAAACTGAGCTGATACATCTGACACATCTGAGTTCATAATTTTTGGATGATTGGGTATCAGATCATTCCGGAGCTGGGCAATTTTGAACAAGTATAATCATGCACGTTTTTAGTAGCTGGAACGAAAATTGGTACTTTTGTTTTAAAATATTTAAAAAGACCAACAAATTAAGTCAGACTTATTACTTAAATAGAACAAAACAAATCTGAACTACATCTAAACTAGAACTGAACTAGATCAAACTGGAACAAAAATAGTACAGAACTAGAACAAAACTAGAAAAGAAACTAACACAGAACTAGAACAGAACTAGAACAGAACTAGAACAGAACTAGAACAGAACTAGAACAGAACTAGAACAGAACTAGAACAGAACTAGAACAGAACTAGAACAGAACTAGAACAGAACTAGAACAGAACTAGAACAGAACTAGAACAGAACTAGAACAGAACTAGAACAGAACTAGAACAGAACTAGAACCGAACTAGAATAGAACTAGAACTTGAACAGAACTCGAACAGAACTCGAACGGAACTAGAACAGAACTAGAACAGAACAAGAATTAGAACAGAACTGAACTAGAACTGAACCAGAACTGAACCAGAACTGAACTAGAATTGAACTAGAACAGAACTAGAACTGAACTAGAACTGAACTAGAACTGAACTAGAACTGAACTAGAACTGAACTAGAACTGAACTAGAACTGAACTAGAACTGAACTAGAACTGAACTAGAACTGAACTAGAACTGAACTAGAACTGAACTAGAACTGAACTAGAACTGAACTAGAACTGAACTAGAACTGAACTAGAACTGAACTAGAACTGAACTAGAACTGAACTAGAACTGAACTAGAACTGAACTAAAAACTGAACTAGAACTGAACTAGAACTGAACTAGAACTGAACTAGAACTGAAGTAGAACTGAACTAGAGCTGAACTAGAACTGAACTAGAACTGAACTAGAACTGAACTAGAACTGAACTAGAACTGAACTAGAACTAGAACTGAACTAGAACTGAACTAGAACTGAACTAGAACTGAACTAGAACTGAACTAGAACTGAACTAGAACTGAACTAGAACTGAACTAGAACTGAACTAGAACTGAACTAGATAGGAACTAGAACTAAACTAGAACTGAACTAGAACTGAACTAGAACTGAACTAGAACTGAACTAGAACTGAACTGAACTAGAACTGAACTAGAACTGAACTAGAACTGAACTAGAACTGAACTAGAACTGAACTAGAACTGAACTAGAACTGAACTAGAACTGAACTAGAACTGAACTAGAACTAAACTAGAACTAGAACTGAGCTAGAACTGAACTAGATCTAAACTAGAACTGATCTAGAACTGAACTAGAACAGAAATAGAACTGATCTAAAACTTAATTTGAACTGAACTAGAACTGAACTAGAACTGAACTAGATATAAACTAGAACTGATCTAGAACTGAACTAGAACAGAAATAGAACTGAACTAGAACTTAATTTGAACTGAACTTGAACTGAACTAGAACAGAACTAGAACAGAACTAGAACAGAACTTGAACTGAACTAGAACTGAACTAGAACTGAACTAGAACTGAACTAGAACTGAACTAGAACTGAACTAGAACTGAACTAGAACTGAACTAGAACTGAACTAGAACTGAACTAGAACTGAACTAGAACTGAACTAGAACTGAACTAGAACTGAACTAGAACTGAACTAGAACTGAACTAGAACTGAACTAGAACTGAACTAGAACTGAACTAGAACTGAACTAGAACTGAACTAGAACTGAACTAGAACTGAACTAGAACTGAACTAGAACTGAACTAGAACTGAACTAGAACTGAACTAGAACTGAACTAGAACTGAACTAGAACTAGAACTGAACTAGAACTGAACTAGAACTGAACTAGAACTGAACTTGAACTGAACTAGAACTGAACTAGAACTGAACTAGAACTGAACTAGAACTGAACTAGAACTGAACTAGAACTGAACTAGAACTGAACTAGAACTGAACTAGAACTGAACTAGAACTGAACTAGAACTGAACTAGAACTGAACTAGACTGAACTAGAACTGAACTAGAACTGAACTAGAACTGAACTAGAACTGAACTAGAACTGAACTAGAACTGAACTAGAACTGAACTAGAACTGAACTAGAACTGAACTAGAACTGAACTAGAACTGAACTAGAACTGAACTAGAACTGAACTAGAACTGAACTAGAACTGAACTAGAACTGAACTAGAACTGAACTAGAACTGAACTAGAACTGAACTAGAACTGAACTAGAACTGAACTAGAACTGAACTAGAACTGAACTAGAACTGAACTAGAACTGAACTAGAACTGAACTAGAACTGAACTAGAACTGAACTAGAACTGAACTAGAACTGAACTAGAACTGAACTAGAACTGAACTAGAACTGAACTAGAACTGAACTAGAACTAGAACTGAACTAGAACTGAACTAGGACTGAACTGGAACTGAACTAGAACTGAACTAGAAGTAAACTAGAACTGAACTAGAACTGAATTAGAACTGAACCACAACTGAACTAGACTAACTTAAACTGGTTTAATAAAAAAACGTAAATTTTGTCGGTCTGTATATAAAAGAATTTCCTTTTTGACGATTGGTATTAAAAATTAAACATAATTATTAAAATAACAACAAAAATGCGGTAAATATATAATAAGTTTTCTACTTTGTTTTTAGGCTTCTTTGTGTATATGGTTTTTGCATTTATATCTCTTAATAAATCGTTTTTTATTCTTTGAATTTATTTAAGGTCACCTGGTATCACTCAAAAATCAAAAATATATAAATATTTTATATTTTTTTAAACTTTCATCGTTTTAATATCAATTCTAAGCCTGTTCTTAGCAATAATAATATTTTAAATATTTCATTTAAAGATTCTTACAGAAATTAAACTATATTTTTGTAAATAATTTATTTATATATTAAAAAGGATTTTTCTTTAAAAAGGTGTGTGACTGTGTTAGAAGTTTATATATAAAGAATTAGTGATTTTATGTATATGTGTATGTGCGTGAAAATAAGCAAAATATTATTAAATTAATAATAATAAAAAGAACAAAACAAAGAGGTATGAGTTGTAATTTTAACTAAAATCAACTATTAAATTATTCTAATAACAAAACAAACAAGAAAAAATTCAATATTTTTCATTGCAATTATTTTATAAAACAAATTATTGTTTTATCTACTACTTATGACAGAAAATGCTAAAAAAAATTTATGTAATAGTTTTTTGTTTAGTTTACTTTCAATAAGAAACCATTTTTTGTAAATATAAAAAAAATATTCCTAAAATCTTAAAAAAAACATGCATGATTTTTGGCTTGTCTTTGTTTGTTGTATAAATTCTAGAACATATTAACGATTTTTTTTGTTTTTAAGGAGAAACAGATAATAAAACTTAAACCTAAAAAAAAGTAATTATGCTTAACATTTCATAATGTCTATGAAGTCTTTTTTGTTTTTTTTTTTTTTTCATTTTGTTATAATTCACTTTTCATGGTTTTGAGATTTTGTGAATGACCATTTCTTTTTAGTTGTGATTGTTTAAAATATTTACAAAAAATATCAAATACATTCACCAGGATTTTGAGCACAATATTTTGGGAATATAGGTTCAGCCTTAAGACCCAACTCAACGAGACGATTACGAAAGACGGACATGCGTTTGAAAACATCTTGTGGTACGGTGTCCATATCGTGTTCATCATCGGGATCGGACCATAATCTAAATAAATAGAATAGAATGAAGTAAAAATATAATAAAGAATTTACCTAAATTTTAAAGCTGAAATACAATTAATAACCACTTACCTTTCACCCAGGGCCGCAGCTCTGGGCCATAACCGATTATCTAACTGACTTTCATCAACTTGCTCTGTCCAAAGACATACCTCACCGCCCAAAACCTAAATGGAAAAAAACATAATAAATATAAAGCTATTATTTATCTATTTATCTATTTATCTATTTATCTATTTATCTATTTATCTATCTATCTATCTATCTATCTATCTATCTATCTATCTATCTATCTATCTATCTATCTATC
>NC_060954.1:42190196-42219365 GCF_022045245.1 Lucilia cuprina
CTAGTCTATAGTCTAGTCTATAGTCTAGTCTATAGTCTAGTCTATAGTCTAGTCTATAGTCTAGTCTATAGTATAGTCTATAGTCTAGTCTATAGTTTAGTCTATAGTTTAGTCTATAGTCTAGTCTATAGTCTAGTCTATAGTCTTGTCTATAGTCTAGTCTATAGTATAGTCTATAGTCTAGTTTATAGTCTAGTTTATAGTCTAGTCTATAGTCTAGTCTATAGTCTAGTCTATAGTATAGTCTATAGACTTGCAAACTTACCAGTATTTTACGTTTGTGCAAGTCTGTTGTGTTTGATTAAAAACAAAAAAAATGATTTTTACACAAACATATTGAATTTTTGTCATTAAGTTTGTATTGTTTATATTTATAAATATTTTTTTTTACAAAATTTACATTTTGCAGGAAACATACCTTATGTTTAAACGGGTGCCATAAAATTTAACTAAAAACTAAACCAAAAATATCCCTAAAATCAAGAGAAAAACTTTAATTTTCTAAAACATTTTATTTATTTATACTGTGTGCATGATGACCTAGTCACCGCAACGCTTGTTAATGAACAAAAAATACAAAACTAATAACGAAAAGAATAAACTCACTCAAAGAGGAGAGACAATAAAATCAACGACCTACCCTCAAGCTATCCATATTTGCAGTCTCAAATCAATTTCAATCTTACTGATTGCATGTTCACAGTTGTGTTTTTTAATGTTTGTGTCAGATAATGTCTGATAATCATTAAATGTTAAAGAGATAATTACTGGGGGTTTGTTTGTGTTTTTGTGGACGAGGATAAGTTAAACCTGTATTCAGGCCGGTAACTTCAGCAGGTATAGACTATAGTCTATACTGACTCCAGCGTCTACACAGACATTGATCCCCACACAGCCCCCGACGGTTAAATAGACTATAGACCTGACCTTAAACTTGACTATAGACTAGGTTATATACTAAACTGTAGACTATAACATATATTGTAGACTATACTATAGACAAGACTATAGAATTGATTAGACTCTAAACTAGACAATATATACTATACTATAGACTAGACTGTAAACTTGAATATAGACTAGACTATAGACTAAACTATAGACTAGACTATAGACTAGACTATAGACTAGACTATAGACTAGACTCTAGACTAGACTATAGACTAGACTATAGACTAGACTATAGACTAGACTATAGACTAGACTATAGACTAGACTATAAACTAGACTATAAACTACACTATAGACTTGACTATAAACTACACTATAGACTAGACTATAGACTAGATTATAGCCTAGACTAGACTAGACTATAGACTAGACTATAGGCTAGACTATAGGCTAGATTATAGACTAGACTATAGACTAGACTATAGACTAGACTATAGACTAGACTATAGACTAGACTATAGACTAGACTATAGACTAGACTATAGGCTAGACTATAGACTAGACTATAGACTAGACTATAGACTAGACTATAGACTAGACTATAGACTAGACTATTGACTAGACTATTGACTAGACTATATACTAGAAGTGTGTGACTATAGTCACACACTTTCATTCCTGCCTTTAAATTTACTCCACAATCTAAATTTAAATTCCTTATCTAAAACCGAAAAAAAAATTAAACAACAACATACAACATGACTTTGCAGCTCAAAACTTTATAACTATTTTATTAATACGTTTTCTATCGACTGTCCCTTTCCTTAAAAGGAAACGGTATTGGTTCTATTTTAATGACATTTTAATATGAAACAGAATTTTCATAGACACAGTATGTGTTTGCTGTTTTCTTTTTTATTTTTTATCGAATTTAATCTTTCAAAAAGGTCACATTATTATAAAGACATTTAGGTGTGTAATCGTTAAATATGTAGAATATGTGTTTGTGGGAGTATAGCAGGGTGTGAGGTAGAGGTTAGTTGTATACGAATAATCTTCTTAATTAAGCATCTTTATTTAGTGAAAATACATACAAAGCATACAAATGACAAACAATATAGAGAAATAAATGAGTGAAACATGTTGAGTTTTTGCTTATTATTTTACATGTAAATTGAAAAAAAAAACTATAAAATTTTTAGTTCAGAGGTGATCATAAATAGTTGAAAACATGATGGATAATCTAAGAGACGTAGAGTTAAAGGGGTTTAAATAAAATTGGCATAATTTGTTTTTAACAAACATAATCCTAAATGAGTTTTCAGCAAAACCTTTAAACTGACGTAGTTATGTATTAAATATATTTTTAAAAGTAAAATCCTATGGGTTATGTTTGCGTTTCTGTAAATTTATTGTAAGAGATAAAAAAAAGAAAAAAACATATTATATTTGTTTGTAATTTAATGAAAACGTGTAATTGTGACAATAAGTATTTTAAGGCTGACATGACTGAGTAGAAGTCATGTCAACAAATATTTAACCCCCATTTGTTGATTTTTTTTTTTTTGATCCGTTTAAATGTTGTGGATGGGAAAACTTTAGACAGAAACAACAACAAGAAAAAGGCAAACTTATGGTTAAATATAAAAGGTAAATGTATAAAATAAGGAGAATTGTATTAAGTTATTAGGGGGATTCCTTAACACCTTCATGCACAAAACATACCACTGGACTTTTTATAAATATCTCTCGCCACACACTTTATTTTGAAGTATAATGATCATTTATGATGAAAAATTGAAAAAGTGTTTTCGAAGAATATCGCAGGACATTATCATTTTTAGCATGTAGTGACCAGAGATACAAGCCGATACAAAATGATCGGCGGCGGCGGCGGCGCAACCATTTTAGGTCGGCGGCGGCGAATAAGAAATTGACCTTATAAGCGTTTATTATATTAAAAAATCTCTGCATAATAGTCGGTTATATAGAAACCTGTCTCTATATAAGTTTTTTCTTCAGAAAATGCACATTTATAGTAGTTTTCACTATTTTAATATTAGCACAATATTATGTGGCAACTTTTTTCAATTTGCAATAAGAATTTAAAATAGTGGCAATGCCGTTCAAATTGGTGAAATTATTTTCCGAAATACATGTACGATTCAAATCTTTATCAGCGGCTACGTTTAGTGACACCAAATTCTAAAAAATAACATGATTTTCTTTGGAAAGAACTATTAACTGCAGCTGTGAACTCAAAGTTAAGCTCTAAATCGAGAAATATTGAAAAAATCTTGGGACACCGATGTCTAGTATACGTCAAAGGGTTAATTAGAAAGTTCTCCCTGAAGACTGTATATAACATTAATAAAAAGAACGAAGTTGCTAACTAACTAACTAACCAACCAACTAACTAACTAACTAACTAACTAACTAACTAACTAACTAACTAACTAACTAACTAACTAACTAACTAACTAACTAACTAACTAACTAACTAACTAACTAATAACTAACTAACTAACTAACTAACTAACTAACTAACTAACTAACTAACCAACTAACTAACTAAGTAACTAACTAACTAACTAACTAACTAACTAACCAACAAACTAACAAACTAACTAACTAACTAACTAACTAACTAACTAACTAACTAACTAACTAACTAACTAACTAACTAACTAACTAACTAACTAACTAACTAACTAACTAACTAGCTAATAACTATTTAACTAACTAACTAACTAACTAAATAACTAAATAACTAACTAACTAACTAACTAACTAACTAGCTAAGTAACTAACTAACTGTTTACATAACTATTCGATTCTATTATATTCAGATTTTTACAAGTGGAGCTAGGAGCTAAACAAGTTCCAAATGCTAAACACCTGTCTTGAAGGCCTAATTTCTCATCCACAGAGTAAGTTTTTTTACGACTCACCTCCGCTCCTATGAGTATCTCATACGCCGATGGCAAGAGATATAATCGGTAGATCGAAACATTAATCCATTAAATAAGTCTAGTACGTTTTTGACAAACGAGACAAAACATAGTCCAAAACCGGTTCCCATGGTAGCAGATTATGTGGTGTTCTTGTTCTATCTTATGACAAATCATTACAAGCAAAGTCCAAGGATATATTTATAATCTTCGGCAAATTTGTGACACTGTTTGCGCTTCTTTTCCACAGACTTGCAATAACACCAAGATTAAGGAATAATCTTCAAGGTAAAATGCCCCTATTGGGGAGCCAGAAAGTATACATTTTTGTGGTCACTTAAAAATGACCCAATAAAGGCTCAAAAATTACTAAACTATGATTGAAAAATGACGATAAAACGACTATTATTTCAACTTTCAAATGATCCAAAATATATACCAAAATGACTAAGAAGTGTGGCATATAAAATAACCTTTTAGAAGAGCACGGGTCTCTTCCGACAAATATTTCATATATGATCAGAAAATGAGCGAATATGTGATAATTTTTATCTTGCAGAAGAGTCTTAAATGACTCGAATGTGATCGAAAATTTCCCAAAATGCTAAAGTTCTTTAGTATATGAAATTTACTTTAATTTATCACTTTATCGATAAACGTTTACTGATCGTTTCAGAAACTTTTGAAAATTTCTAAAGAATTTGTTTTCCCATTTACGTTACGTTTTAAAGAAATGGAACCATCCTAATGTACATAATGTGCACGTACATTTATGTATAAGTACTCGAACAGTTTATATTATTGTCAAAGTACAAATGTACTTAGAGTGAAATGAATAATAGTAAACATATTTGTATTTAGGTCTTCATTTCTATTATATATAGTCATTTATAGTTTTTATTCATTTATTTTTTACTCATTCATACATTCATTCATTCATTAAGTCATACATTAAGGATTTAAAAGAATTCAAAAATGAAAAGCTTGCTGTGTCATTAATCTTAAATTTCATTAGAAATTTGTGTTAATTTTATAAAATCGTATTAATAATGTAAAATCATTAAAGTTTTTTTTAAAGAACTAAAAATTTTACATTATTTATATTAATTTTAATGCACACAGAATGATAAAGACGTTTTCAAATTATACACGTCTGGTACTTAATTGACACCAACGTGTCTATAAGTTTTCAATAATATTCGTTGTCAAAATATGTACGGATAGTTCATAAATCAGCAACATAAATATTAACAAGTATCAAATTATAATCGGGCTAGACCGACCATATAATACCCTACACCTGTGAATTAGTTTTTAATAACAAAACATTTAAGTTGAGTTGTAATTGTCTTAGATATACTTAAGCCATTTATTGTGGACATTTAAGTCGAATTTTGAAGGTGGCTGTTTTGTGGTAGGGTTAAATGAGGCCCTATAATTATAGAGTTCATGAGGGTCATCGAGGTATAGAACTTGGTTAGGTACCATTTTGTCGATATACAAGTATATTAAACATAATTATTAACTTAAAAGCCTTATGCGGCGGGTACACTTGTATGGGGGCTAGGTGAAATAATGGACCGATTAATAGACTTCGTCTATGAAGAAGATCATACGCCAAATTACATTGAATTATCTTCAAAATTGAGACCTACAGTTTGATTCCAAGCTTTACAAGCCCTATTCGTGGGTTCAGTTGTATGGGGGCTATGTGAAATAATGGACCGATCTTAACTTCGTCCTTGGGGCAATATAAGATCATGTACCAAATTTTATTGAATTATCTGCAAACCTGTAGTTTGATTACAAAGATTACAGACGGACAGACGGACATAGCTAAATCGACTCAGAAAATGATCCAGAGCCGATTGGTATACCTTATGGTATAGGACAAATATTATTGTGCGTTACAAACATCAGTACAAACCCAATATACCCTCCCCACTAAAGTAGTGTAAGGTATAAAAACACAACGTTATCAATTTAATAAAAAAAATAATGTTTTAACAAGATGGCAACACTTTGTGTCAAACAGAACTTTCCATTGTCAAAATGACAACAATTTGTTATTGAAGTCGCAACGATGCATTGTCAAAGCGACACAAAGCGTAATCGAAATGACAACAATGCATTGATGGAATTGTCGAAATTACAACGGTGGTTGTCAAAATGAAAAATGTGGTAAGCTCCCTTTTGACAATGGACAGTATCAATTTCGGTACTATTCTACTAGTTTTCCCTCTGTGTAGTTTTTCTCTAAAATCTCGTGAATGCTCGGTAATGTTTATATTTGCTGTAAAAGGAAAGTAAACTCGAGAAACTGGACGAGCAGATTCACACGAATGACTCATGACTCATTACTTTAAAATATTTATGATTTATTTAAGTTAAAAATTAAAAAGCAAAACCGACCATTATCGTCCGCCTTCCATTAATTATTCAATGTCAGTATCACTAAAAGCATGATGACAATTTGTCTTCACAACTCAACAAAAAAGGTCTTCATATTTTAAGGGGGAAAAAGGTACTTTTTAAAGCAAAAAAACTAAAATGGCTTCAAGAAAAAACAACAAACACCACCACCTCATTAAAAAAAAAAGAAAACAATGAGACTAAAAGTGAAATTGAAACTAAAACTGTAACTTAAACTGACGATGATGATTATGATGAGCTGTATGTTAAATTAAACCAACTAATTATGATGAACAATGTTATATGGACAGAAGAGTAACAAGACATTGAGCAAAAAATATATGTGGCATAAGAATAGAAAACCTAAAAATATGAATTATTAAATGAAAAAAAAAAAAAAACTTTCGAAAGTCGTATTTTTAATGAGGGTATTTTGTTTTGGGTTTTCTTTTGGTCCTTCAATTTTACATTGTGTTTTATTTTTGTGTAAATTTGGTCTTGATTTTCAACTGAGATCTAAGAAGAATTAGTAAATAAAAAAATATTAAGTAGCAAAATCAATTCTAAAAGATTTCGTTTAGCTAACTATTAAGTAGCAAAATCAATTTTAAAAGATTTCGTTTAACGTTTAGTTAACTATTGTACCAAAAAACAAGTAATATTTCTATATTCGGCTGTGTCGAATCTTATATACCCTTCACCAAATATGTTTTAAAAAACAGTTTTTATTTATTTTGTATTTCTGCACACATGTCACAAATAACATGCACACAAACAAATAAGTATAAACTGCAGCAGAAAGAAATATTAACCGTTGTACTGTAATACCACAGTAAAACTGCATTACCACCCTCAAACAAATATCAGCTGTATTACCAACATATTACTGCTTTATCTCCTTGTTCTTGTTATACCCACTTACCTTCGAAAGAACAGAACAGCATGCAAACATAAAAAAGTGGCTTTTTTGATGAAATTTTCAGAGGTTGTCTCGGATTTTTGCTCATATCTCCGTTATTTATAGACCGATTTTGCTGATTTTAAATAGCGATCTTCTTGAAAGCATGTCTAACTGAATTATTGAAGATTCGGATCTCGCGGATATCTGGGGACCTCTAAAAACTGATTTCAACAGAAAGACAGACAGACAGACATGGCTTAATCGACTCCGCTATCTAAAAGGATCCAGAATATATATATACTTTATAGGGTCGGAAAATTATATTATAGAAATTACAAACGGAATGACAAACTTATATATACCCTTCTCACGAAGGTGAAGGGTATAAAAAAAAGACTTGAAAGTCTTAATCGACAGCCTATTTAACTCCATAGTTTATGCCAAAGCGTCAGCCGGACACACTTGGGGTATGGAAGAATAAACCTTGTTAGCTATTAATGGTTTTGCCGGTCTATGTACAAGAATTTTGCTCAAGTACTCGAACTATCTAAATTCTAACCATTGCTGTCCCGTTACTTAAAACATCACTTGCGTTTTCAACCACGAAAGACTCATCCAAACTTTAACACCATAAGATTAGACGTTCAAGCGTCAGCAAGGACCTTAATACGCAAAACATATGCAGATATGTAAAGCTCCAATAGAAAAAAACTCGTATAGTCTGTAGAACAAAGAACGCTGCAGCCTACCATATGAATGACATACTTGGGGATCGCCCATAGCAGACACAGAATTCGAAATGCTTTATGTAAACACCCGCCTTAATGGCATAATTTATCTTTTGTTAAAGTTTTGTTCATGGTTCTGCCGGTCTATGTACATTGTACAAGTACTTTGCTCAAGTACTTGAGCTATCTAAGCACTGACCATTGCTGCCCCGTTACTTAGAACATCACTTGCGTTTACAACCACGCAAATGTGATGGACTCTGTTGAGTCGGCAACATAACATAGAGACGTATTCGGTAGACTTACTCTCAGAAAACACAGTGTGCAGAATATGTTACAAGAACTTTGCTTAAGTATTCGAGCTATCTCAACTATGATCATTGCTGCCCCGTTACTTAGAACATCACATGCGTTTACAACCGCGCAAATTTGATGGACTCTGTTGTGTCGGCAACAGTACCTAGAGACGTATTCGTAGACCGAAACACTAATACTTCACTAATACTTGTAATACACTGTAGGGAATCTGGTAAAAATAGAGTAAACCTGAACATACGCGGACAAAAGAGAAAAATTCAATGGTATCATGTTGTATAAGATACCTTACATCCAGCACACTTCTCATTCATACGATACACTCATTGGGAAAATTATTCGACAAACTCATTTATTGAATACGGATATCTGAAGGCCAACATACTTCTACATCCATCGGATTTTACATACACATGACACAAACTAATTTTCAATGCTTAGTTCCACAGCCACTCCTCTGTGTGATATCTTTGTCTCGGCAGCACGAACGAAAGAACGAACTTAGCACAACTATAGACTTTTCGTGTATAAGTCTTTTAAACAACATTCTATTCCCGAAAATGTGGCTTTAAACAACAACATGCACGCAGAAAAGACCGCATTAATAACCGCGGCAAGAAAATGTTCAAATCTCTGCCCTTTAGGTTACTTTTTTCGAGATATAAGGTCATGATCTGTGCATATCATATACACAAAATACAAACTCATTTCGAATGCTTAGTTCCACAGCCACTACTTTGTGTTGTATCTGTTGTCTCGGCTGCAGGACCAAAATTTTCACACTTTTAGACTTTACGTGTATCAGTCTTTTAAACAAAATTCTATTCCCGGAAATTTTGCTTTAAACAACCACGTGTACCCTAAGAGGACCTCTCCAATAACCGGGACAAGAAAAAGGATACCTTTATTGGGATATAAGATTATGTCTGTGCATATCATATACACATGATACAAACTCATTTCCACAGCCACTCCTTTGTGTGGTATCTGTTGTCTCGGTAGCAGGACCGAACTTTACAGAACTATAGACTTTACGTGTATCAGCCTTTTAAACAACTTTCTATTTCCGAATTGACCTTTCCAATGCAGAAAAGAGGTACAGGTAGAACATTTTGCCCCGCCATAGCAAAAACACCTAAATGGAACCATTTATCAAGGTAACATGCGCTTAGGGGAGGATATAATGAGAACGTAAGTTAAACGTACGTGCAGTATCCAATATACATATTAGATTATCTTGTACGGCAGCCAGAAATTCTTTGCTTGAAAGGTGAAATTATTCAGAAATTGATAGTGGCAACTCCGTTAAAATTGGAAAAATTATTTGCTGAAATACCAATCTTATCAGCGGCTACGTTTAAGCCGGCTTAAGCTTTTGAGATTAAAGAAATCAGCGGCAGCGTGGTATGCAAAATACCGCCGCCGATGTATCTCTGCCAGCAGCTTTGTAAAAAATTCGTAAAGGCGTCATAAATTTGTCGGCGGAAAACAAGTGTTCGGAACATAGAGAGCAACAGGCTCTCACACATATATACCGTGGCGACCCAACCATTTTCAAGATTAACATTTGTTTACAAATAACAGCTGTTAACTTAATAAATAAAGAAAAACCTTTGGAACATTACAGTTCCATTTGCGAAAAGAGTTAAATCCTGTCAATCTTTGATACAAATGGTGGCAGAACTGAAGCGTTTAGGTTTTATTCCGGCCCACTGTCGCCTCTATTTCTCTAGCGGCATCTTTGTAGGGAATTCTTAGAGACGTCATAAATATAACACATTTGACTGCGGAAAACAAGTGTTGTTCTGATTGGAACATAGAGTGCAACTAGCTTAATGCTTGGACGTTGGTTCAATACCACACAACTAGATTATTGTATTGTTTTTCGCAGTTAAAACAACAACCGATCAGATAATCTGGCTGGAAATCAAACTTGCAATCACCAACTAAACTTCTGAGTTACTCATTTTACAAATTAACACTTTTGCTTGTGTAAATATTTAAATTTGTTTACAAATAACAGCTGTATAAACAGCTGTTAACTCATTAAATAGAAAAAAACCTTTGGGACATTAAAGTCCCATTTGCATAAAAGGGTAAAATCCTGTCATTTTTTGATACAAATGGTGTCAGATTTGCTTGATAAAAGGAATAGAATCGTTTAGGTTTTATTTCTAACTTAAATAATTGAAATTTTAAATTGCTTTATAAACATAAAATATAACCTTAAAAAGTGTTCTAGAAAAAATTTACATTTTGCAATTAAAACCAATATTATTAAATAAATAATGCAACAGAAAATAATTTATACTTAAAAAAAACTATAATAATGACATCATGATGATGAGAAAATCGACAGTTGTTGGGGTTTTATATTGTTTGTGTCATAAACAAATTAAGGATTTAAGGACATAGAGAAAGTAGAAATTATTACTACAATTAACACAATTACATACAAAAGAAAAAAGTAACTAATAGATGCGGAGTTTAAAATTTTAAAATTAAATATAATTATTTTAAATTAATTAAAACGTTACAGTTTAATACAAAAATCATATAACATCGAAAAAAGACTTAACTAAACTTACCATGGTGAACTTTGTAAATGGGTTTTAAAATACCACAAATGTGGTAAAACATTCATGTTGGTAACAATGTTGCTTTTAAATAGTTTTAGGCACGCAAACAGTTTTAACATAACATGTATGAACACACTCACAGTTGCACCTACACCATCCTTTTTAGTTAATAGTTGTGGTTATCGTGGTGTTAGTTTTAGTTAAAAATTGTCCTGTTTTTTTTTGTTTGTTTTTAATGAGCTTAAACTCTTGTAAAAATAGATAAATTCTAAATAGAATGTCATTCTCAAATCCTTAAACTGTCAGGGACACGGACACCATTAGTTACACACCCGCACTCACTTGTTTACCTTAGAACACCAACAATCAAAGTCGTTTCAAACACACACTCATTCTAACAATCACTCTCACTTCTAATCACTTTTACCAACAGACATTCTCAGAATTCCTTTACATGTTTTAGACTTAAATCGTTTTCTTTAAGATTTTCTTTTATTGCTCTTTGTTTATAGTAACACTATCAATGGAAACTCTTTTCCAAACTCATTTCCCAAAAAACTACACACACACATACACAGACACAAAAACAAAGCAACAGCACTAATATTTATTAGAAAAAACAATACCAACTCAAAGAGAAGACCAGAGAATTGTATTGAACTCTAATCAGAATTATATCGAAACGTATTGAATTGTTGTAAAACCAAAATAAAAAATAGTTTAGAATTAGAAAAATAAAAACCAACAAAAACAGCAATTATTTTGGTCAAATGTTGACGACACAGTATAACACGAAGAACACAACCGTTCGACAAGAGTTTCATAATTTAACTTTTTATATTTTTATATTTGAATAAATTCGTTGAAATCAGAAATGGTGCCACAAAAGCAATTCATACGTTCAACAAAAAAAGTAAAAAAAATATATATGGAAAATAAGGCAAATGAATGAAAATTCACTATACAGCATTTTCTTTTATTTTCATTTTTTTCCACTTTTTTCGTTATTGTGTCGTCTATGTAAATTAAATAAGTGCACGAATTCACAGTGGAACAAAAGGATGGAAATTTTTGGTGGCACTTTCATCAAATTGAGTAAATAAACAAGATTTTCAATTATTGTGACAGTCTATTGACTAGTCTATGAGGAGTCTTTGGAAAAGGCTATGGACTAGTATATAAACAAGTTTATAGTTTGACCTATTGTCTAATCTTTTGACTTACCTATGGATTAGTATACAATCTAGTCTATAGTCGAGTCTAATGATTAGTTTATGGACTAGACTATAGTCTATGGACCAGTATTATAACTAGTCTACAATCTAGTCTATATTCAAGTCTATTGATCTCAAACATCTACAGCGGCCATATGTACCTGCCCCCAATATCAGGCGAACACTCAATTAAATACCGCATATACGAACATCCCCGAAATATCATCTGCGATTGCACCCCTGAAGTCCAAAAAAGCACCTGGTCCTAACAACATACCTCCAGAGTTTTTGAAAGCCGATTGTATGCAAAACGCAAAACTGACGCATCCACTTATGTCTGATTTCTGAGACAGCGAAACACTGTCACTTGAACTAAGGGAGGGTATTATAACTCTGCTACCAAAGAAAGGCAACCTCTGTTTGGAGGGAATCACGATATTAAGTATAGTCAATAAAATAACGGACCAATGTGGCACCTAGTTTGAGGAACGAGCATGCAGGTTTTAGTACACACCGATCCTGCGTCGATCATGTCAACACATTGCGCATAATAGTAAAACAATCCGTCGAATGGCTGTGCTTTAGCTATATCTGTGCTTTTGTGATTTTGAGAAAGCGGTTGACACTATGAATCACAATGTGTTCATAGTGTCAACCGCATTGGAATGTAAAGGAGTTCTCGGAAATATAATACGCCTAATTAAAAGCCTGTATGACATCGCAACTTGAACAGCAACTAATCGGTCAAATCCCAGTGAATGAAGGGGTACGCCAAGGATGTAACCTATCGTCATTACTTTTTAACACCGTACTTGACGTCGTCATCATCCTTGTATCTTAAAATAACAATACGTGGCGGCTACAAGGTAATCTTGGAGACCTGGCTTATGCCGATGACATCTACCTTCTCGCACATAAATACATGGATATAACTGGTACTGGTACGCTGACCGATGTAAAACAGTATGCCGCGCTAGCTGGGCTGTCAATAAACATATCTTAGACCAAAGTAATGCGCATAAACTAGAACAACACCCAAACATTATTAGTAATCGACAATCCACTTATCAACTGACCGAACACTATCACCAATACATCTTTATGGACTGTCACGCAGAAATCCGACGCCGCAAGTGGATGTGGATTGGTCATACTCTAAGAAAGTCCCATGACAATATTGTACGTGCAGCTCTGGACTGGAATCCGCAGAGCAGCCGCAGAAGAGCTAGACCATCTAATACGGGGAGGCGTCTGGTAGACGCAGTAGCAGTAGAAGCAGGCAATACGTGGCGGGGAATCAAAAACCTAGCTTTAGATAGAGAAAAATGGAAAGAATTTGTTAAGGCCAAATGTTCCTCCTAGGAACTATAGAAAGAAATATATATGGACCAATATATTGACTTGTCTGGTCTATTGTCTATTTTCTATTCTTCTCTATTAACTATACTTTGTCTACAACACGCTATCTTTCGACCTTACTTTTCAAATATTAGAGACGTCTCACCACTTTAGTAAACTTTGCACATAGCTAGCCCAGATCATATACAAGTACTTTATTCGAGAACGCGATCGATCTAACATCTGACCATTGTTTTCCCCATTGTGTTAATTCCTTTATGCTAAAGCATCACTTCCACATCTCTGATGGCCCTCTGTAGAATCGGAACCATGACTTCGAGATAAGACTAGTCTAGTGTGTAAATTCCAATATGCAAAATCATCACTTCCACAATTGGGATGGTCCTCTGTTAGATCTAAATCGAAATGGGATCTAACAACAAACAAGACAGAGAACCCAACACACTATGCGACACATTAGCAGTATTCGACGTTCGATGCGTTTTGTATTGCAAAATTTTACTCGTTAAATATTGCATGAATGCAATGGTGTGACAATTGCATCAGTATGCCTATTGTTGGATTGTAATAAAAAGCTATGAGATTTTGCATCTGCTTTTTTACAAGACCAACGACACTAAACACTGAACTAATTTATAGAAAAAACATCCAACACATAATTTCAGGATGATATAGTCTGGTATAACCCCTTTACATATTTCTTTTATTATTCATTGAATACCAAATTATCCGCAACATTTAGTTCCACAGTCACCCTTCAGACTTTATTGTCGTTTTCGGCAGCAACAAACTATAGTATTTGGGTCCAACCTCTACCATTACGTGCAACCCTTAAAAAAAAACTGGTCAAAGTCTGAAACTTGGACTACCAATTCCCATGATTCAAGATAATATGTATGTTCTCTGGTACGACTGCTACTCAACTGATTTTAAGGAAAATTCGAGGTATCAAACAACAATACTGGTTTATAGTTTTAGCAGATAAGAGGTGATTTTTGTATCTCCTTTACTCCCGGATTGCAATAATATCAAAATGAGAAAAGATTCATTAAGGCAACATGCTCCGGTGGGAGATATAATCACACAAGAAGTCAGAGCAAATGATGGTTAGCTAATATTATCTTATATACACTCTATAAACTTCTTATCATTAATTCTTCAGCGCCAAATAAGATAGAATACTTTGAGTAATGGAAAAGTATACAAGGATATTTATCCTTAAGGTCGGACTTCTTTAGATTTATTAAGAAAGTGTACACAATCAGCAGGATTTCCTCAAATCTTGCCTCAACCATTGAAAAACGATTTGAAGAACTTCGTGGTTTATTGGATGTGGAAAGATTGGTAAAATTATATAGGACACACGAACATGATTAGGGACTTCTGTCTCCTGCTATATCTTAGTTTTCGTACAACCCTTTTTTGATTAGTTCATTATAACACTTGTTATGAGCACAAAGCATTCCTAGCGTTTGTTTGGGGATCAATTTCATTCTGACACTCTTCCTATTCTATCAAAATTCTTCAAATGACTTTGATCCTTTTTTCACTCTTGACCAATTTTAATTACTGGGAGTATCATCAACATCATTCACCAGATTATCTTATATACAATTTCCTTCCATAGTTTGTCATTATCCTTTTTATATATTTTTCAATTCTCAGTTTTACTGTCAAACGTTACAAGTTGTTTGTTTTTTTAACAAAAGAGAGAAGAAAAAAAAAAACGAAACGATACGAATCACGATTATATTTTGCATGTCAGTATAATAGTAAACATACATACATAGACATGCAAACTTTCAAACACATTCACACACACCTAAACAAATACATTAGTAAGTATTACAACAAAATAAAATTATAAACAAACGACCTTTCTCAATGATTTGTTGTTGTTCTTCTAGCCTTTTGTTTCATTATAGATTTAAAATGAGAGTGTTTTATGAGTAAGTAGGTGTGTGTTTGCGTGTGTCTATCGGTTAGTGTTTATATTATTTACCGTTAACATGTGTTTTCTACATATGTATATGTTAGCTTGTATTTGTATGCGTTTAAATAAATAGGATAAACTAACACAGAAAAGACCCGCCAAAAAAACCCAAAGCATTATTTTTAATTACAAGTATTGCCAGACTTCTTGAAAATATACATATTTTCAATTGGAAATGATCGAGAAGGAAAATTATTCATTGCAAATTTAAAATTAAGATACTTTTCATATTGAATGGTTTTAAAATATCTTTCATTTTATGTGTAAACAATCTGGCATCTTTGGCTAATGATTTCATGGAGTATGTATGATAGTTTATGTGTGTTTGCCATCTGATTTTGTTAACAAAAAGTTAGAGAGAGCAAATAATATAAAATATTAATAAAGGAAGAGAACATACTACTATAACTGCTTTCTAAAGGTGAGTAACAGAAATCAATCAAACTTTTATACAAAAAAGAAGAAGAGCAACGAATAGAAATTATTGATGGTAGTTATGGAAACTATATTAAAAACATTAATTTTACAATTTTTTATGTTGACTTTTTTCTCTCTCTCCTTTGATTACAGAGTAACAAAGAATAGAAAGGGCAGTATTTTCAAAATTATTATTTACAGTAAACTGTAAGTGAACTAATCTATAAACAAGGTCTAGTCAACCTAGAACAGAACTGGAAAAAAACTAGAACAGAACTAAAACAGAACTAGAACAGAACTAGAACAGAACTAGAACAGAACTAGAACAGAACTAGAACAGAACTAGAACAGAACTAGAACAGAACTAGAACAGAACTAGAACAGAACTAGAACAGAACTAGAACAGAACTAGAACAGAACTAGAACAGAACTAAGAACAGAACTAGAACAGAACTAGAACAGAACTAGAACAGAACTAGAACAGAACTAGAACAGAACTAGAACAGAACTAGAACAGAACTAGAACAGAACTAGAACAGAACTAGAACAGAACTAGAACAGAACTAGAACAGAACTAGAACAGAACTAGAACAGAACTAGAACAGAACTAGAACAGAACTAGAACAGAACAGAACTAGAACAGAACTAGAACAGAACTAGAACAGAACTAGAACAGATCTAGAACAGAACTAGAACAGAACTAGAACAGAACTAGAACAGAACTAGAACAGAACTAGAACAGAACTAGAACAGAACTAGAACAGAACTAGAACAGAACTAGAACAGAACTAGAACAGAACTAGAACAGAACTAGAACAGAACTAGAACAGAACTAGAACAGAACTAGAACTGAACTAGAACCGAACTAGAACAGAACTAGAACAGAACTAGAACTGAACTAGAACAGAACTAGAACTAGAACTGAAAAACTAGAACTAGAACTAGAACTGAACTAGAACTGAACTAGAACTGAACTAGAACTGAACTAGAACTGAACTAGAACTGAACTAGAACTGAACTAGAACTAGAACTGAACTAGAACTGAACTAGAACTGAACTAGAACTGAACTAGAACTGAACTAGAACTGAACTAGAACTGAACTAGAACTGAACTAGAACTGAACTAGAACTGAACTAGAACTGAACTAACTCAGAACTGAACTAGAACTGAACTAGAACTGAACTAGAACTGAACTAGAACTGAACTAGAACTGAACTAGAACTGAACTAGAACTGAACTAGAACTGAACTAGAACTGAACTAGAACTAGAACTGAACTAGAACTGAACTAGAACTGAACTAGAACTGAACTAGAACTGAACTAGAACTGAACTAGAACTGAACTAGAACTGAACTAGAACTGAACTAGAACTGAACTAGAACTGAACTAGAACTGAACTAGAACTGAACTAGAACTGAACTAGAACTGAACTAGAACTGAACTAGAACTGAACTAGAACTGAACTAGAACTGAACTAGAACTGAACTAGAACTGAACTAGAACTGAACTAGAACTGAACTAGAACTGAACTAGAACTGAACTAGAACTGAACTAGAACTGAACTAGAACTGAACTAGAACTGAACTAGAACTGAACTAGAACTGAACTAGAACTGAACTAGAACTGAACTAGAACTGAACTAGAACTGAACTAGAACTGAACTAGAACTGAACTAGAACTGAACTAGAACTGAACTAGAACTGAACTAGAACTGAACTAGAACTGAACTAGAACTGAACTAGAACTGAACTAGAACTGAACTAGAACTGAACTAGAACTGAACTAGAACTGAACTAGAACTGAACTAGAACTGAACTAGAATTGAACTAGAACTGAACTAGAACTAAACTACAAATGAACTATGAACAAGAACTCTAATATACATAGGGCTATAGAATGAGCAATAAAAAAATCTAGTTCTTATTCAAAAAACTAATCCATAGAATATAATTCTGTCCATCTGTTAAAGTGTGTACCTTTTCCCTAACATTTGAACCACAGACATTAATTCGAATTTCTTTGTAGCCATTATCATTATTCACACCAACTTTCTAACTTTTGTGTAATAAAAAAAATCGATTTTAAAGCTTAATTATAATTAATTGAATGAAAAAATAAAATGTTTATTATTATTGTTTAGTATAAAAGAAATTCACACACAAAGAAATCGATACAAATAGACAAGATACTAGATAATAGGTGAAGATAGAGTTCATGTTAAGGTCAATCAAGGAAAGTGAGCGAAAAAATAATTTGAAAATTAAACATTTTCTAATAAGCTATTTTCATTCTGTTTACGGGAGACATGACCTTAATATGATAGTCTAAATTATAGATGTGTCGCACTAAGACTAGACATTGGAGTAGTCAATCTATTATTTACAAATCAGTAAGATAAATCTATAATTATATATCCCACTGGGTTAAAATAAACCTTGTTTCCAATAATTTTAACCAACATCTTTAAAAACAATCCAACAAATAATCCCCTTTTCCAGATTGATATTTATTTAATAAAATTTAATAATTGCTTGAAATCTTAAAGATTTAAAATCTATTTTTTAAAAAAAAAAAGTTAAAACACCTGCCCTTTTTCAAAACTTATACAATTATTTATAGAACATTTTTATAATTGCTTTCCATTCGTTCGTTAGTTATTTAGTTATAATTAACAAATATTTAACAATTATGTTGATGACGTACTACAATTGTTATTAATAACAAATATTGTTTATCAATTTCTAAACGACCTAAATATATTTCAAAAATAGTAACAATAATAGTTTAATACATTACGTATACGTGATATTTAATATATAAATAGAAATAATATTACTCATACAACCATGCGGCCTATTTAACACCTACACATTTTCAAGTTAAAGAAAAAAACCTTAAGAATTTCTAAAACTAAAAGAAACTTTAACCCAATTTAAACAAAACCTTAATAATATGTTAAAATTACAATTTAAATTTTAATGTCTTTAAAAAAAAAAAAAAAAAACTCTAGTAAATAAAATAAAAAATTAAAAAAGAACATAGGGCATAGTTCATCTATCTATAGACCTTTACCACAGATTCTTTGTGTTAAAAAATTTATTAAAAATTTCATATGTATAAAAAATATATGCAAAAATCATACAATTGTTTTCTTTCTAAATGCATAATATCCCCTTCTCTTGTATTCATTCAATGAACCCATTTTTTAACAATTTTGTTTTGTAGTTTATAATAAAGAAGACAAAAAAATAAAACAATTAACAAGCCTAATACAAGGTAAAAATGATTAAAATTATATTTTCTCTTTTTTTATACACAAAAGCAAAAAATTAATACAGTTTGGATTGCAGAAATAGAACAAATAAATATTTTTATTTAAATTTTTGTTTATTTTGTAGAATTCAAAAACAATCCTTTTTTTAACACGATGAAAAAATGTATTTATTGAAATATATATACGACATGATCAGTGCTATTTTTATCACCAGCATAATAAAAAAAACTGTCAATACCTTTTAACAGTTATTACACATTAGAGTGGTTCATAGGCTAGTCAATACACTAGTCCAGATGTAAGTTTATAAACTACAAGTTTATAAACTAGTCAATAGAGGACTAGTCAATAAACAAATCAAAACATAAACTTGTCCTTAAGACTAGTCAATTGTCTCATAGACATAGACTAGTCAATAGACTTGATTATAGACTAGGCAACAGACAAGTGAATAGATTAGACAAGAGACTAGACTAGACCATAGACTAGTTCATAGAAAAGACCATAGACTAGTCAATAAACTAATTCATAGATAAGACCATAGGATAGTAAAAAAAAACTAGTTAAAAGAATTGTCAATAGAGTAGCCAATGAATTAGTCAATAGAGTAGTCAATGGACTAGTCAATAGAGTAGTTAATGGACAATTCTTTAGTTAATAGAATAGTCAATAGAGTAGCCAATGAACTAGTCAATTAGGTAGTCAATGGACTAGTCAATAGATTAGTCTTTAGACTTGTCCATTGATGTTTATTGACTAGTCCACAGACCAGTTAATAGACCATTCCATAGACTAATCAATTGACCAGTCCATACCCTAATCCATAGTAACTGCTATTGTCTATAAGCCTGTCAACAGATTAGTCCACATACTACTAAATAGACTAGTTCCGTAAAGCTGCAAAAGAAATGTCTTTAGACTTGTCAATTGACCAGTCTGCAGACAATGGAGTAGTCCATAGACTAGAGAATAAACTACTTAATAGACTAGTTCATAGACTATTCCGTAGATAAGTCAGTAAAATACTATTACAAGACTTTATAGACATAAGAACAGTCACAAGATTAGTCAATAAATAAGACAATAGATTAGTCCTCATACTACAGTAACTATAAATGCATATAGAATTGTTAATAGAGTGGCCAATGGACTAGTCCACATACTATTTAATAGAGCCTAATCAGTAGCCTACTCAATAGCACATAGAAAAGTCGATAGAATTGTCAATAAAATAGTCATTAGACTAGTTTATAAACTATTCTGTAGAACTAGTCCAAAAACCGATTCATAGACTAGACAATAGAATAGTTAATAGGTAAATGGACCACCAAATAGACTAGTTAAATGACTAGTTAATAGATTAGTCTGTATACTAGTTAATAGACTAGTCAGTAGCTAGTTAATATATTATTCAGTAGACTAGTTATTAGACTAGTTAATACACAAGTAAGTGGACTTGTTAATAGACTAGTCGGTAGACCAGTTAATAGATTAATCAGTAAACTAGTTAATACACTAGTAAGTGGACTAGTTAATAGACTATTTCGTAGTCAATAGACAAATAATACATAGAAAAGTCCATAGACTTGTCAATAGACTAGTCAGAAGACTAATCACAGTTCATAGTCAATAAATTAAGTGTATATCCCTATTTTGTATTTTTGTAGGGATACACTACCCCTTACAACTACTACTACCACCATTGAGCTTTTCACATTTTCTTTCAAATAATTATCTATTATCTAAATAAAAAAATCTTCAGGGGATTTCTTGTTGTACAACTACAATAAATGTTGTGGTATAAATATCAACATGAAACAAAAAAAAAACGTAGTACTATATAATATTCATATAATAAAATATTTTTTAACTCTCTTATACGTGTACTTTACATTATAGATTGCAACAAAACAATATTTACAATATAAGTTATAACAATAAAAAGTAATAAAAAACACACATACACACTCAAACAAAAATTCACAATAAAATGAGCAACAACAGCAAATGAAAAAGAACAACACACAAACGTTTAAAAAAATACACATACTACACAAAGGTCCTTGTACTAGACACCTTCTCTAACATTCTGTGCAACACATTTGCTAAAACGTGCACACAACTTGAGTATTTTTTTGGGAAGTGTTGCACAATTGTAACTATTTTTGAAATTGGTACGACTCAAATGAAAAACATACTATCTTCAATTAAAGTTTTAGTATTATTTTGCAAAAAAATACAACTTAAGGATCACTTTTTAGAGCTTTTGAATTAAACTCTGAAATTTTATCGACATAAATACATTTAACCAATTTACAATCGGTGTCTTAACATTGTAGTGTTGTATATCGTATTGTGTTTTGAAAACATGCATTTAAGATAACAATTATGTCAAGGCTTGTTCCCATGACAATTGGATCTCCGCTGCGAAAGACCCGATTCTCAATCGACCAAAGATTGTCAACTCAGCAACAGCTATATTAACCGGAAGTTTTTTTCCCCAGATGAAGAACATTCAGTTACTGTCAACCTATTACAACAACAATTATGAAATGAATTGAACCATTATTCGTTAGCTTAATCGTTCTTCATCACGATTTTGCCTTCTTTAGGTACAATCTCTCTATATATATTTGGTACAATTTATTTACACATCACATCCCCAATATTCCTAATGATTTGCTGGTATGTATTTTTGTTAATGTACATACATACATATGAAAGAGTATAAAAGTACAAATGTTGAGTAAAATTATTTATGAGATGCTTATATAGGCACTACTACAACTAAAAGACAATAATAAAGAATGTACAGATCATAAATGCAACAAGATATAACAAAACACATTAATAGATGGGTGATTCTATACCAGTGGTGCTCAAACACATGCAGAATTTTCTTACCCTAACACGCGTGCTATGAAATGGCAATCATGAGCTCCTCTGTTCTATACCTTAAGCAAGGGAACTGTTTATCTGTCTGAAATTTTAGGCATAAGAAGAGCGACATGTAGTATTACAGGATATCAAACGAAGATATTCTTTATATTTATCCAGCGACAAGCTGCTCAACAATCTTTATAATATGGGCCCTTTGTATTGGTGATGAACTGACAAAAGCATGGACATTGACCACTTTGCACTAAATATTGATGACTCTTTAATGACGTGTCTGTGAATTTCTTCGGATTTGATGTATATACATCCTCCTTTCAAACTAACTAACTATTGACGTGTCAGAGTTATCTGCATAAGGATAGATCACGCCAAAGCCAATATAAGGTACTATACTTTAATCAAGATAGCACTAAAGTGGTTACGGTGTCAACTGTATACTGATAAAATGAAAAAAAGTATACAACTTTTTGTCTAAAAGGAAAACTGATCACTTTACATAGATAGTTTTAACATCTTTCAGGCCTATTCTGAATAATAAACTCCCGCCTATATCTAAATCACGGAAAAAGGAACAAACTTCAAGGACATAATTGTTTAAAACGGGCCTGCATATCAGGCATTACAATTGGTTCGGCAGTAGTTACTCTTAATTGTACTACAACGGTGTTTGTATAAGATTTTAGACTCTGTCATTTCTTTTTAGCCTTTTCTAACGCCATAATCTTATTCATTTCAATATTTTATAATGACTTACTCAACAACTTGTTTTTCAAATACTACTACATACCGTTTGCATTACTTAAAACACATTTGTCCAATTCACAATCGATAAACAAAAAATTACGACATACTACGATACAACCGCACAACAATGATTGTGAATTGGACTACTACTAAGAGACAAAAGTCTCATATCCGTTGTCAGAGTGGGTCACAGCAGTCTCGATATTCTACAAACCAAATAGCTTCTACAGAAGCTATAACGTTGCTATCCCACACCTTCCGATATATGTCCAATCATACAGAGCAATCATACACTTCACAATCGATAAACAAAAAATTACGACATACTACGATACAACTGTACAACAACGATTGTGAATTGGACTACTACTAAGAGACAAAATAGTCATATCCGTTGTCAGAGTGGGTCACAGCAGTCTCGATATTCTACAAACCAAATAGCTTCTACAGAAGCTATAACGTTGCTATCCCACACCTTCCGATATATGTCCAATCATACAGAGCAATCATACAAAATAGAAGCATAATCGTGTTCTTATTGAGAGACAAAAGCCTCATATCCGTTGTCAGATAAGATCATAGTAGTCTCGAAATTCTACAAGTTCCGTCTTACTCAAAGCCCAGCAGTCTTCTATTAATTTTGATAAAGTCAACAGAGGAGTGTGAATATCTATTTGCGAAAGGGCTAGCTTTAGTCAAGACCCTTTGGTTGCGCATTTATCAGATATTTCATTCTCCCGGATGCCCTCATGTCCTGGAACCCATATTAATTTAGCCAATGATTAAGTACAATTATAAATATATTTAGACTCAATAACATAGGAGTTAAGCGCTTTGATTGGAGTTCACGCATTCTTCTCACGGCATACATCTCTGCCTGAAGAACCGTACAGGTGTCAGTTAGTCGAAAAAACTTTTCCAGTTTTTCGAAGAAGATCCCTCCCTTTCTGTCTTTGAGCCAACAGTATAGATTGAGATCACGTCGTCCCTTAGGACAGTATTTGCAGCCCAATCATGCCTGGTCCTTGTATTCCTATGTTGAGTGATCTATTTAAATTCAGTGTAGATAGTATGTTCGACTATTTAAGTCGTAGAGCAGATTTAGCAGAAATGCATTTGATATATATCAAGGGGAATTATATTAAGCACCGTCTCTAGACGGCCAGTGATTGCAAGACACGCTAATCTTTGTACCTTGATTAGATTGGACTATAGGTTAGTCAGCAGACTATTCAATAGACAAATAGTCAAAAGACTAGATTCAAGTATAATTTATTGTCAAATTTTTTTACATAAATGAGTTGACAACCCCAACGTTTTCAACTTTAAAGAAAAATTATTTATTTTATATTTTAAATGAAACCAAAACCAGGCGTACATCATTTGCAGCACTACGTTAAAGACAATAAAAAATATATATACAAACACAAAGGTCGAAAAAAAAGCTAAAATACAAAAAGGAAAATTATAGACAAAAACAACTGCAAAAACCAGAAACAGCAACAACAGGAAACCTTTTTGTTAACGGTTGTATGTTGTTGCAAAATTGTTGTTAACATTTTGAACAGTGGAGCAAGAAAGTTTTTCAAAAATGTTTTTTACTGAAAACGTTTTCGTACAATTCGTAGGCAAGGTTATGGACAATAGCATTCATTTGATATATTGAATGTAGAACCTAAAATGTTGGGATTTCACTTTAACTGCTCTCTCTCTCTCTTTCTCTCTCTCTCTCTCTCTCTCTGTTCATGCATGGCCGCATATTTTGGGAGATTTTTGGACAATTCTCGCTTCAAACGAATTGGTTGCATTTGGAACAGTTTCCCTAGATTTTGCAGGCATTGGCATGATTGGCAGAGCTTCGATCGATATTCATGTCTTAAATTCATGTTCGCACTTTTGAGAACATTCGCCACAAGCTTCGTTTAATCAAAAATGAAATTCTGGAACGTATTTCCGATCGTTGATCCACTATTTTGGATATCAAGGAATGAGATGAGATACAGAAAAAGAACGAGAACTACCATTCCCTCCGCTATGGCTTCTGATTTTAGTTTTTACAAAAGCTTCAATCGAATTCGTTCGTTATGATAAAAAACGAAATTGCAATTATTAAGAATCGGTAATCTCATAAGTTAATGTCGAAAAGCCAATACATTAAGAATGATATATTTCGCTTAGGAATAATGTTTGTGATTCAGATATTGAACCAAAATGAAGCATTTAACGAGTATTAAGAACATACGTAAAATTGCTGCTGTGTTCGATAATCTACAACTCAATTTATGGGTATCTAGTCGGCATTGATCTGAACTCAATAACATAATGAAGGTCAAGGCAAACGATCATCTTCATCGTATCTCAGTTTGTTTCATATTAAGACTCCAAACGGTATAAGTAAAGAAAAGCTTAAAACTAATGCATTCACTAAGATTATTCATTCACCCCTATCGCCAATAAAAGTGAAAATTTTATTCCCTTGAAATATTCATTTCCCACAAAGGGAAAATTGCTATCGTGAACTTGTTGTGAACAATTAATTCACAATAGTTGATTTTGAATGGAACAGCTGTTCAATGTTAACAAAATTTCATCAATAAATTTCACAACAGGGGAACGTATTTCACGTAAAATGATAATTGGCGATGGGGCTGATTGATTATGGAAGTGTTCGCTAAAAAGCTGAAGGAGTGCAACTTAATTTATCTTCACAACTCGGAACAGAAAAGTTTAAAACCAATGCGTTCAACAAGATTATACTGATTGTGGATGTATTCACTGAAAGTCTGATGGAGTGCAACTCCATCAGTCTTATAGCGATGAACAGAGAGAAAATACAACTCTTTATTTCATGACCTCATATGATTAGAACTCCTATAGACTTAGTAATTAATGAGAAACGATCATCCCTTACGTTAGAGCTTCTCAATTTGGTCCTCAAAGAAACTATAAGCTATCTCAAAGATTTCTGCAGTTTTATATAGCAATTAAAGACAAGCGATCTTACCATCGTTTGACCTTAATAGAAGTACCATCGGATACCAAATTTGGCAAATTTGAATAAAAATAGGTGGGTCTTGTTCGCTACAAAATGCTCTATGGATGACAGGTCTAGAATGATGTCCAAGGCCGCCTATGAAGTGCTTCTAATGACACCGGTGATGCCAATGGAAGCACACCTTTGAGCTTTATTGATAATTTTCTTATAACGGTCCTTTTCCAATGCCTTTCACCAGACAATGTAACCATAAGTTAAAATCTCACGTACCAATACGATAAGAACTTTAATAGACTTAGCAATTGATGAGAATCGATCATTACCTGTGTTAGGGCTGCTTAGTTTGGTCCTCATAGAAACTATCAGCTATCACAACGATTTCGGTAATTTAATATAGCAAATAAAGACAAGCGATCTTTATCATCGTTTGGCCTTAATAGAAGTGCCATCAAACATCGAATTAGGCGGGTCTTCTTCGCTACAAAATGCTCTATGGGTAACTGGTATAGAACGATGTCCATGACCGAATGTCGAGTGCTTTTAATGATACCAGTAATGAACATAGAATCACACTTTTGAGCTTTATTGATCATTTTCCTATAACTGTCCTTTCTCATAGTCCTTCCACCAGACAATGTAATCATAAGTTAGAATAGGCCTGACATTTTCCTTTCCCTCAATGACAATCGACATGTAATTCCAATTAACCATATCTAGTTGCTAACCCCAACTTCTCCGTTTAGCATTCTTGCATGTTTAGTAGACATTGAGTCCTTTTTCATACTTTCCTGAGTATTTTCCTTCCATGACAGCTTGATATCAAGGAAACTTTCTAAGTACTAGGCTTTTCTAGATAAACCTAATCTTCAGCATATCTTGCAATCAACAATGACCAACAGATTCGAATGTCGGACTAAGTCCCTACTTTAGGAAGATAAATCCCAAAGTGCTACTTTCGAAACTGTCTCAGATTGTAAATTTACCGCTTGAAGATCACATTCGAAGTTCGTTTACCATCTACAGATAACACAATGAATATAATTACACGATTTCAACAGCTGATCTATTTTAAGTGGCTGTTTATAAAACAAAACTATCTCCCAGCCAAAGCTGTGACTTTATCTTGTATAAGTTGATCTTGTACAGAACCAAACAGTATGACGAAGTTATCTTCAGAAGCTCAATCAATCTTAGAACAGAAATCTTAATTTTGAAGATCACATTCAAAGTTCGTTTAACATCTACAGATGATACAATGAATATAATTAAGCGATTTCAACAGCTGATCCTTAGAGGATTTATATAAAACAAAACTATGTTTCAGCCTAATATGTGAACGAATTAAAATTGACCGGTGACTTTATCTTGAATAGGTTGATATTGCACAACATCACATATGAGGCGATAATTATGAGTTACACTTCTGCTATCAAGATGGATCAACAAGCATAATCTAAGTCTACTGAATTGACCATATCCTCCTCAACTTATGCTCAGCTTGTCGTCCAATCAATCTCAAACAGAAATCTACTACTTCGACTTTAGTCCCACTGTATAAATGGTTTATTCTTTAGCTGTTTTCTATATGAGTTAAATTCAACTTTGCTGGTTAGTTTGTGTTGCAAGTTTGTCTGGTTCTATATATGTGTGTATGTGTGTTTGTGAGAGAGAGTAAGCTGAAAAAAATCCGTTTGTATTTTTGTGTTGGTTGGGAAAATATTTCAAAAATAACGTAAAACTTTGGCGCACGTGTGTATACAACGAATTTCTTACTGAACGCTACACATATTGTTTTCATACAACTTGGTTGAACATTCAATAGTGTGGCATAACAAACGAAGGCGAAGAGTGCAGAAAACACTCTCTCTGTCGGTGTAAATGGTTAAATGTGTGAGTGTGTGCTTTGTTAAATGGAATACTAGCAGAGCAGCAGTGGTAGCATATTTTAAGGCATAGAAATAAACAAAACAAAAAAAAAACAACAACATAGAAAAAGTTGTTAGTTAGACTGTTGTTACTACTAGACAAAGATTTCAAAATATTTTTTAACGTTAGCCAGAAAGGACGTGGACTTTTAGTTGTGTGCTCTTCCTTTTTTATTTCAAAACAAACGTTTCAAATAGAAAAAAAACCTATAACAACGTTATTTCAAGTAGTTTAAAAGCTTCTTTAGAATTCGATGGTTATTTTTTTGTTTTTTTATTTTTAATATTGTTTTTTAATAAACATTAATGTATCATTTGTAAAGAGAAATATTTAAGAAAATATTATTAAAATTAATCTAACTGTTATAACTTAATACAATAACCAGCAAATAATAATATTCTAGGAATTTGTACTAAATTCAAGTAAATAAAGTGAAGAGTGTATTTCTGTATGTGTGTTTTTCTTTTTACTAAAGTATTGATCGTTAATAAGTGCAATTACCTGAGGAGTGCCTTTTAGTGTTTGCTTTTAGGCGCAGGTCTTTAATTTAGCCTTAATATAGGCAAATATAAAAACAAAATAACAAAAAAACTTCCACAAATTCTTTAAAGTTGAAAATGAAACTCATCGCTATTAGCCATGTGTGTTAGTAACAATTTAGAGTTAGTCAGTGATTGTTGTTAACGTTTCTTGCGATCAAACTTAGCCAGATATATAAATAAAGCTGTTTTTCTTTTAATATGACACTGCACGCACAGTGTCATCATCATCAGAAAATATATATTCTAGAATATAAAACAAAACATTTGAAGAAAAAACCTTGAAAATGCAGTGATTGCATAATGGCTTAAGAAAAATGAAAGTGCAAATAAATATTGAAAAAATCAAAAATAAAATAAAGTGCCTTTTTACAGAAAATATACAAAACAGTATTAAAGTTTTTAAAAACCTAAAAGAATGCTATAAAATTAATTTCAAAAAACAACAAATACTAAATAAAAAAAATAATTTTAACAAACTACAAGCGAAGCCCCTAAAGTATGCTATAAAAAATATATAAAATCTATAAGTTTAAGAACTCAGTGCTGCATTAAAATATGCAATAAATTTTTATTAAAAAACAATTTCAGTTTAAAATGAAATAATATTGAAAAAGTGTTCAAATATATTTTTAACAACTTCAATACAAACAAAATTTTATATAAAAAATATTGTGCTAAAAAAATATTAACAATTTTTTAAAGAAATTCCAAAACGTTACGTGTGGTGAATCTTAATTTTCCTTCACTGTAGTCCACAATGAAAAAATTATTTTTTAATATATTTTAAATCTTTTTTTTTTCAGTTTCTTTTGATTTAAAAAAAAAACGAATTTCAATCATAACTTGTATCTATTTTTGTATCTTTTAGTTCAGTTCTAGTTCAGTTATAGTTTCGTTCTAGTTCAGTTCTAGTCCAGTTCTAGTCCTAGTTCTAGTTCAGTTCTAGTTCAGTTCTAGTTCAGTTCTAGTTCAGTTCTAGTTCAGTTCTAGTTCAGTTCTAGTTCAGTTCTAGTTCAGTTCTAGTTCAGT